>NC_061510.1:202659028-202959028 GCF_022539505.1 Lolium rigidum
GCATCCTCAAGCTTAGACTTTTTCACTCTTCTTGATCATAGTATATCATCCTCCCTCATAGACCCTTGAAAACTTCCTCCACCACAAACTTAAAAGCAAACCCATTAGAAAGTTAGTACAATAAAAATTCACATGTTCAGAGAGGACAATCATTCTTAACACTTCGGACATTACCCAAAACTCACTGAAAAGTTAATGGAAACAAGGAAATCCATCAAATACAGCAAAAGAGGTAATGCAAATAAAAGGCAGAATCTGTCAAAACAGTAACAGTCCGTAAAGACGTAATTTTTTTGAAGAATCGAACTGCTTCAAGGAAAATTCAAATTGGAATGAAATTTATGAATATTCTGAGATCACGACGAAATTGCAGAATTTTCTGAGTTACCTACAGACGGGGCTGCTCAATTTAGTGATGAAGAAATCTGTTTCTGCCAGTAATCCAAATCTAGTATCAACCCTACTATCAAAGACTTTATTTGGCACAACAATGCAATAAAACAAAGATAAGGAGAGGTTGCTGGCGTAGGTGAATTATGACACAACAAAACAGTAGCAAAATAAACATACTTCCTATGAAAAGGAATCTTGTACACAAATAAATTCATGAAGAACAAAGTGACAAGCATAAGAAGGCAATACAAGCGCAACTTCAAAATTCTCAACATAAAGAGGGGAAACTTAATATTATTAAGATGCATATAACCATGTTTCCCTCTCTCATAATAACTTTCAGTAGCATCATTGATGAAATCCACAATATATCCATCACTTAAAACATTCTTATCATGGTTCATGTGCATAAAAGTATCATTATTTTTGGCATAAGAAAAACTTTTCTCATTAATAGTAATTGGAGCAGGATCATTATCAAGAATTTGAACATGGTAAACAAGTTGCATACTAAGGGAATGGTTTTTGGCAATCCCATCATAACTATGACAAGTTTCATAAGGATAATTATAACATGTGTCATATCCATCTCTATAACCAGAATATATAATATCATCTTTTTCACTAAAAGTAAAGGTCTCAAATATAGGATCTTCAAGCACAACATCCCCAAGCTTAGAGCTTTCAATATCAACGTTTGAGGGAACATGAATAGTGCTAACATCATTACTTTCATAATCGGTACCAAAGAGATTTCCAATATCAAAGGTAGTGTGCTCTTCCAAATCATGATCACTAATATGGGTAAAGGGCATAGGAAGATCATTGTACTCAGATTCATTATCATAATAATCATTAGGAGCAACATACTTACGGTTACCTATCGTTATCTCATACACGCGGGGATATGCCGTTACCTCTTTCTTTTTATTCCTCTTCTTCTTCTTCTTCTTCTTCTTCTTCTTCGTTCCCTTCTTCTTCTTCTTCTTCTTCTTCTTCTTCTCCTTCTCCTCGTTCCCTTCTTCAGGAGGGAGAGGCTTGAAGGGAGGCTGCTCCACATAACCTGATTTATTTCCGGAAAGAATAGAAGAAACTTGGGAGGATTCCTCCTTTTCATTAATAAGTTCAAAACACACAGCGGTCCTATCATATTTTGGCAAGGTGTCATCTTCTAAGATATTCCGTATGTAAGTATTTGTATGGCAATTATTAATGCAATAAGAAAGACACCCATGCAGGATATCATCAATATCAAGATCACTCATATGTAACAAAGAGATTTTTCTTGATAACTCTTCACACCCCAAAAATAAAGTAAGTTCATCATGTTGATTAGGAAGGATTTCATCATCACAATACAAATTTGCAGCACTCATGGGGTTCAAATTATCATTGGAGGAACATTGAAAATTAAAATGACCCACTCTATGGCAAAGTTCACAAATAAAAGGATAGAGGGCACAAACTTTTTCACCAAGATCATCTAGAGCCCTAAACCACTTTCTAGTTTTTTCATTCCTATGATGGATACAATATTCATCTTCGATTTGATTAATTCCACAAGGTCTATGCATTCCACAAAAATTAACATGCTTATAAGAAATAGTATTTTCAGAAGTTTGGGCATGTTTATTGGAATCATTAACAACAATTTCATTTTCCATGCAAGTGTCTTTGAAAGGTTCATGATACATGTACCAATTTTCCTTAGGAACATTAATATGAGAAGCAAAGGCTCTATAATAATCGACCATAATTTGAGGATCAAGACCATATTTAGCACTAAGCTCTTGAAAATAAGCAGTTTCAATGAAAGCCATTCATACTCATAGTTTATACATGATTCTTTACCTTTGTCGTTCTCCCAATCTTCAGCGTTCTCCTGAATCCGATTAAGAAGGTCCCATTTAAACTCTTCTTTATTGCGCGTGAATGATCCAGAACAAGCAGTATCTAGCAAGGTTTTATCTTGAAAAGAAACTCTTGCATAGAAATTATCAATGATGATATTACCAGGAAGCTCATGAATGGGGCATTTGAGCATTAAAGACTTCAATCTCTCCCATGCTTGGGCAATACTCTCTCCATCATGAGGCCAGAAATTATATATGCGGTTTCGGTCTTTGTGAATTTCACTTGGAGGATAGAATTTAGAATAAAATAGAGGCACAATATCCTTCCAATCAAGAGAATGCCCATCCTTCAGCAGTTTATACCAATGCGCCGCTTTACCAGACAACGACATAGAGAATAATTTCTTCTTCACTTCATCCATATAGATACCTGCACACTTGAATAACCCGCATAATTCATGCAAAGAGAGTAAATGATCTCCAGGATGGACAGTTCCATCCCCTTCATAGCGGTTATCCACAACACGTTCAATAATTTTCATGGGTATCTTGAAAGGAATACTTTTAGTAGGTGGATTTAAAATGTCACAAGCATCATTGGAGTTATCGCATATGGGAGATAAAGTATTATCAGAGCAAATTTTCTCCCCCAAAGATGGGAAGCTAAAAAGATCATGAAAACTAGCTTCCCCAAGCTTAGACTTTTCCATAGCATTAGCAGTAATTGCGTTCATACTAATAACATTGCTACTAGCATGCAAATAAGGTTCCATACGTTTTTTAATTTTCGCATCAAACAATTCTAACTCAGGAAAAAGATTTAAAAGCTCACCTATTTTTTTGTTGTTTTCCATTATGCCTAACTAGTGAAAATAAAAACAAGAAACAAAAAGATATAATTGCAGAATCTAAAGGAGATAGCTTCGAGCACTCACACAGCGGCAACAGTGCTAGGAAATAGCTTAGTAGTCGGAGGATGTGAATACCTTTTACCTTACCTCCCCGGCAACGGTGCCAGAAAATAGCTTGATGTCTACGCACGCTTCTATTCCTGTAGACAGTGTTGGGCCTCCAAGAGCGAGAGGTTTGTAGAACAGCAGCAAGTTTCCGTTAAGTGAATCACCCAAGGTTTAACGAACTCAGGGAGGTAGAGGTCAAAGATATCCCTCTCAAGCAACCCTGCAATTACGATACAAGAAGTCTCTTGTGTCCCCAACACACCTAATACACTTGTCAGATGTGTAGGTGCACTAGTTCGACGAAGAGATATTAAAACGCAGGTGGTATAGATGAATATGAGTGGTAATAACAATCTGAAATAAATATGGCAGCAAGTAAACATGCAGTAGAACAGTAAGTAAGCGATGTTTGCAGTATTGGAAACAAGGCCTAGGGATCCTACTTTCACTAGTGGACACTCTCAACATTGATCACATAATAAATAACTTCTCCTCACTTGTGCTACATATACTCTTGTTTGATAACAAACACCATTCATTGTGTAGGGCTACAAGAGCTCCCTCAAGCCGGAGTTAACAAGCGCCACAACATTCGGTGTTCATATTTAAGTAACCTTTAGAGCATAATAGATCATTGCAATTTAGACCGAGAACTAACATAGCATACACACCGTCACCAATAGCTATGAAAGGGGGAATAGATCACATCAATACTATCATAGTAATAGTTAACTCCATTATCTACAAGAGATTACAATCATAACCTATGCCAAGAACTACATGATGCACACACCGTCACCTTTACATCATGAAGGAGGAATAGACTACTTTAATAACATCACTAGAGTAGCACATAGATTAATAGTGATACAAAGCTCATCATATGGATCTCAATTATGCAAGGCAATTCATGAGATCATTGTATTGGGGTACATGAGAGAGAGATTAACCACATAGCTATCGGTAGAGCCCTTAGCCTCGAGGGAGAACTACTCTCTCCTCATCATGGGAGACAGCGATGGCGATGAAGATGGCGGTGATGTCGATGGAGATGACTCCGGGGGCAATTCCCCGTCCTGGCGGCGTGCCGGAACAGAGACTTTTGTCCCCCGAAACGGAGTTTCGCGATGGCGGCGGCGTCGCTGGAGTCTTTCTGGAGTTTCGTCAATTGGTGTTGAGTTTTTAGGTCACGAGAGACTTTATAGGCGAAGAGGCGGAGTCGGAAGGGCGCCAGGGCTCCCTCCCCATAGGCAGGCGCGGCCAGGGGTCCACCCGCGCGGCCCTATGATATGGGGGCCCTGGGCCTCCTCCCCGGCTCCCCTTCGGTGTTCTAGTCCGTGATGTCTACGCACGCTTCTATTCCTGTAGACAGTGTTGGGCCTCCAAGAGCAGAGGTTTGTAGAACAGCAGCAAGTTTCCCTTAAGTGAATCACCCAAGGTTTATCGAACTCAGGGAGGTAGAGGTCAAAGATATCCCTCTCAAGCAACCCCGCAATCACGATACAAGAAGTCTCTTGTGTCCCCAACACACCTAATACACTTGTCAGATGTATAGGTGCACTAGTTCGGCGAAGAGATAGTGAAATACAAGTAGTATGGATGTATACGAGTGGTAATAGCAATCTGAATAAAATATGGCAGCGAGTAAACATGCAACAGAACAGTAAGTAAGCGGTGTTTGCAGTATTGGAAACAAGGCCTAGGGATCCTACTTTCACTAGTGGACACTCTCAACATTGATCACATAATAAATAACTCCTCCTCACTTGTACTACATATACTCTGGTTTGATAACAAACACCATTCATTGTGTAGGGCTACAAGAGCTCCCTCAAGCCGGAGTTAACAAGCGCCACAACATTCGGTGTTCATATTTAAGTAACCTTTAGAGCATAATAGATCATTGCAATTTAGACCGAGAACTAACATAGCATACACACTGTCAACAATAGCTATGAAAGGGGGAATAGATCACATCAATACTATCATAGTAATAGTTAACTCCATAATCTACAAGAGATTACAATCATAACCTACGTCAAGTACTACATGATGCACACACTGTCCACAAACATCATGAAGGAGGAATAGACTACTTTAATAACATCACTAGAGTAGCACATAGATTAATAGTGATACAAAGCTCATCATATGGATCTCAATTATGCAAGGAAATTCATGAGATCATTGTATTGGGGTACATGAGAGAGAGATTAACCACATAGCTACCGGTAGAGCCCTCAGCCTCGATGGAGAACTACTCCCTCCTCATCATGGGAGACAACAACGGTGGTGAAGATGGCGGTGGTGTCGATGGAGATGCCTTCCGGGGGCACTTCCCCGTCCCGGCAGGGTGCCGGAACAGAGACTTCTGTCCCCCGAATTGGAGTTTCGCGATGGCGGCGGCTCTGGAAGGTTTTCTGGTGTTTCGTCAATCCGTTTAGGGTTTTCGCGACGGAGTCCTTAAGTAGGCGGAAGGGCAGCCTCGGAGGGGCCCTGGTGGGGCCACACAATAGGGGGGCGCGCCGCCCTGGCGTGTGGGGTCCCCTGGCTCCCCTCTGGTCTCTCTCCGATGTTCTGGAAGCTTCGTGGAAATATAAGATCGTGGGCCTTGATTTCGTCCAATTCCGAGAATATTTCCTTACTAGGATTTCTGAAACCAAAAACAGCAGAAAACAGGAACCGGCACTTCGGCATCTCGTCAATAGGTTAGTTCCGGAAAATGCATCAAACGATATAAAGTGTGAACAAAACATGTAGGTATTGTCATAAAACTAGCATGGAACATAAGAAATTATAGATACGTTTGAGACGCATCAAGCATCCCCAAGCTTAGTTTCTACTCGCCCTCGAGTAGGTAAACGATAACAATGATAATTTCTTAAGTGACATGCTACCAACATGATCTTGATCAATACTATTGTAAAACATATGAGATGAATGAAGTGATTCAAAGCAATGGTAAAGATGATGATTAAACAACTGAATCATATAGCAAAGACTTTTCATGAATAGTACTTTGAAGACAAGCATCAATAAGTCTTGCATAAGAGTTAACTCATAAAGCAATAGATTCAAAGTAAAAGGCATTGAAGCAACACAAAGGATGATTAAGTTTCAGCAATTGCTTTCAACTTGTAACATGTATATCTCATGGATAATTGTCAACATAAAGTAATATAACAAGTGCAATAGGTAAACATGTAAGAATCAATGCACACAGTTGACACAAGTGTTTGCTTCTAAGATAGAAGGAAGTAGGTAAACTGACTCAACATAAAGTAAAAGAAAGGCCCTTCGCAGAGGGAAACAGGGATTAAATCATGTGCTAGAGCTTTTTAAGTTTTGAAATCATATAGAGAGCATAAAAGTAAAGTTTTAAGAGGTGTTTGTTGTTGTCAACGAATGGTAATGGGTACTCTAACTACCTTATCAACCAGACTTTCAAGAGCGGCTGCCATGAAGGACGTTATCTCTACCAGCAAGGTAGATCATCCCTCTTCTCTTTTGTTTACACATGTACTTTAGTTTCATTATTTATGGATGACACTCCTCCCAACCTTTTGCTTACACAAGCCATGGCTAACCGAATCCTCGGGTGCCTTCCAACATTCACATACCATGGAGGAGTGCCTATTTGCAAAATTAAGTTGCTTACTGATAGATCAGGGCAAAACACGTGAAGAGAATTATTAATGCAAGTTAATTAATTGGGGCTGGGAACCCCATTTCCAGCTCTTTTTGCAAAATTATTGGATAAGCGGATATGCCACTAGTCCATTGGTGAAAGTCTGTCCGAAGTAAATGACAAGATCGAAAGATAAAACACCACATACTTCCTCATGAGATATAAAACATTGACACAAATAAGAGATAATAGCTTTTGAATTGTTTAAAGGTAGCACATGAAGTATTTGCTTGGAATGGCAGAAAATACCACATAATAGGTAGGTATGGTGGACACAAATGGCATAGTTTTTGGCTCAAGGATTTGGATGCACGAGAAGTAATCCCTCTCAATACAAGGCTAGGCTAGCAAGGTTGTTTGAAGCAAACACAAGTATGAACCGGTACAACAAAACTTACATAAGAACATATTGCAAGCATTATAAGACTCTACACTGTCTTCCTTGTTGTTCAAACACTTTAACCAGAAAATATCTAGACTTAGAGAGACCAATCATGCAAACCAAATTTCAACAAGCTCTATGGTAGTTCTTCATTAATAGGTGCAAAGTACATGATGCAAGAGCTTAAACATGATCTATGAGAGCACAAAACAATTGCCAAGTATAAAGTTATTCAAGACAATATGAAGCATTTTCTGTTTCCAACCAAATAGCAATTAACCAAACGGTTTTCAACTCCGCCATGAACATTAAAGATAGAACTAAGAACACCAGTGTTCATATGAAAAAGCGGAGCGTGTCTCTCTCCCACATAAGCTTGAATTTATTCAAACATAAACAAAAATAAAAGCAAACAGACGCTCCAAGTAAAGTACATAAGATGTGACTGAATATAAATATAGTTTCACTAGAGGTGACCTGATAAGTTGTCGATGAAGAAGGGGATGCCTTGGGCATCCCCAAGCTTAGATGCTTGAGTCTTCTTGAAATATGCAGGGATGAACCACAGGGGCATCCCCAAGCTTAGACTTTTCACTCTTCTTGATCATGATATATCATCCTCCTCTCTTGACCCTTGAAAACTTCCTCCACACCAAACTCGAAACAAACTCATTAGAGGGTTAGTGCATAATCAAAAATTCACATGTTCAGAGGTAACACAATCATTCTTAACACTTCTGGACATTGCCCAAAGCTACTGGAAGTTAATGGAACAAAGAAATCCATCCAACACAGCAAAAGAGGCAATGTGAAATAAAAGGCAGAATCTGTCAAAACAGAACAGTCCGTAAAGACGAGTTTTTCTGGGGCACTTAACTTGCTCAGATGAAAAAGCTCAAATTGAATGAAAGTTGCGTACATATCTGAGGATCACGCACGTAAATTGGCAGATTTTTCTGAGTTACCTACAGAGAATTCTACTCAAATTCGTGGCAGCAAGAAATCTGTTTCTGCGCAGTAATCCAAATCTAGTATCAACATTACTATCAAAGACTTTACTTGGCACAACAATGCAATAAAATAAAGATAAAGAGAGGTTGCTACAGTAGTAAAAACTTCCAAGACACAACAAAACAGTAGCAAAATAAAGACATGGGTTATCTCCCAAGAAGTTCTTTCTTTATAGCCATTAAGATGGGCTCAGTGATTTTAATGATGCTCGCGCAAGAAATAAGAGTTGAAGCAAAAGAGAGCATCAAGAAGCAAATTAGAAACACTTTTAAGTCTAACCCACTTCCTATGAAAAGGAATCTTGTAAATAAACAAGACATGTAAGCATAATGCAACAAGCATAAAAAGGCAACACAAGCGCAACTTCAAGATTCTCAACATAAAGAGGGGAAACTTAATATTATTAAGATGCATATAACCATGTTTCCCTCTCTCATAATAACTTTCAGTAGCATCATGAACAAACTCAACAATATAACTATCACATGAAACATTCTTATCATGAGCTACATGCACAAAATTATTACTCTCCACATAAGCATAATCAATTTTATTAGTAATAGTGGGAGTAAAACTACCATAACCATCATTGTAATCATCATAAATTGCAGGCATGGTGTAATCATAATAACCTTTATCCTCCATAGTAGGTGGCACCAAAATACCACTATCATTGTAATCATCATAAATAGGAGGCAAAGTATCATCAAAGAAAATTTTCTCCTCAAAACTTGGGGAAAAAAAATCATTCTCATCAAAACCAGCTTCCCCAAGCTTAGAATTTTCCATAGCATTAGCAACAATGGTGTTCAAAGCATTCATACTAATAACATTCCCATTAGCATGCATATAAAGTTCCATGGGTTTTTTAATTCTCTCTTCAAACACATCATGTCCTAATTCAAGATAAAGTTCATAAAGATCTCTCATATTTGTTGTTGTTTTCCATTAAGCCTAACTAGTGAAAAAAGAAACAAAAAGATATAGATGCAGAATCTAAAGGAAATATCTTCGAGCACTCACACACTGGCAACAGTGCTAGGAAATAGCTTAGTAGTCGGAGGATGTGAATATCTTTTACCTTACCTCCCCGGCAACGGCGCCAGAAAATAGCTTGATGTCTACGCACGCTTCTATTCCCGTAGACAGTGTTGGGCCTCCAAGAGCGAGAGGTTTGTAGAACAGCAGCAAGTTTCCCTTAAGTGAATCACCCAAGGTTTATCGAACTCGGGGAGGTAGATGTCAAAGATATCCCTCTCAAGCAACCCCGCAATCACGATACAAGAAGTCTCTTGTGTCCCCAACACACCTAATACACTTGTCAGATGTATAGGTGCACTAGTTCGGCGAAGAGATAGTGAAATACAAGTAGTATGGATGTATATGAGTGGTAATAGCAATCTGAATAAAATATGGCAGCGAGTAAACATCCAACAGAACAGTAAGTAAGCGGTGTTTGCAGTATTGGAAACAAGGCCTAGGGATCCTACTTTCACTAGTGGACACTCTCAACATTGATCACATAATAAATAACTCCTCCTCACTTGTACTACATATACTCTTGTTTGATAACAAACACCACTCATTGTGTAGGGCCACAAGAGCTCCCTCAAGCCGGAGTTAACAAGCGCCACAACGTTCGGTGTTCATATTTAAGTAACCTTTAGAGCATAATAGATCATTGCAATTTAGACCGAGAACTAACATAGCATACAAAATATCAACAATAGCTATGAAAGGGGGAATAGATCACATCAATACTATCATAGTAAATAGTTAACTCCATAATCTACAAGAGATTACAATCATAACCTACGCCAAGTACTACATGATGCACACACTGTCCACATTACATCATGAAGGAGGAATAGACTACTTTAATAACATCACTAGAGTAGCACATAGATTAATAGTGATACAAAGCTCATCATATGGATCTCAATTATGCAAGGAAATTCATGAGATCATTGTATTGGGGTACATGAGAGAGAGATTAACCACATAGCTACCGGTAGAGCCCTCAGCCTCGATGGAGAACTACTCCCTCCTCATCATGGGAGACAGCAGCGGTGGTGAAGATGGCGGTGGTGTCGATGGAGATGCCTTCCGGGGGCACTTACCCGTCCCGGCAGGGTGCCGGAATAGATACTTTTGTCCCCCGAATTGGAGTTTCGCGATGGCGGCGGCTCTGGAAGGTTTTCTGGTGTTTCGTCAATCCGTTTAGGGTTTTCGCGATGGAGTCCTTAAGTAGGCGGAAGGGCAGCCTCGGAGGGGCCCTGGTGGGGCCACACAATAGGGGGGCGCGCCCCACCCCTTGGTCGCGCAGCCCTGGCGTGTGGGGCCCCCTGGCTCCCCTCTGGTCTCTCTCCGGTGTTCTGGAAGCTTCGTGGAAATATAAGATCGTGGGCCTTTATTTCGTCCAATTCCGAGAATATTTCCTTACTAGGATTTCTGAAACCAAAAACAGCAGAAAACATGAACTGGCACTTCGGCACCTCATCAATAGGTTAGTTCCGGAAAATGCATCAAAACGATATAAAGTGTGAACAAAACATGTAGGTATTGTCATAAAACTAGCATGGAACATAAGAAATTATAGATACGTTTGAGACGTATCAGTCCGTCTCGGTGAATTAAGATATTTGGCTTTCGTTTCGTCAAATTCCGAGAATATTGCCCGAACAGCCTTTCTGGAACCAAAAACAGCAGAAAACAGGAATTGGCACTTTGGCATCTTGTTAATAGGTTAGTTCCGGAAAATGCATCAAAACGATATAAAGTATGAATAAAACATGTAAGTATTGTCATAAAACTAGCATGGAACATAAGAAATTATAGATACGTTGGAGACGTATCAATGGCCGCCCTGGCCCACATCTGACGCCGCCCTTTCGCGTATATCATCCCCACGAAAACCTAAGATCGGGGGCAGCTCGCAGAAATATTCCACCGCCGCTACGAGGCGGAAAACACCAGAGAGATAAAAGCTCTCCGGCAGATAGGAATCTGCCGGGGGAAATCGTCGCCACCGCCATCGAGCTGGACTTCATCATGATCATCATCCTCATTATCTCCACCATCAGCACCATCATCACTGTCGTCTCCACCTCGTACCGCTGTAACTATTTGGGTTGTACCTCGCATATTTCGAAGGGGAAACTCTCCCGGTATTGATTACTTGTTGTATTTGATGCTATTGAGTGAAACCATCGACTAAGGTTTATGTCCAGATTGTTATTCATCATTATATACCCACTGATAATGTTCCTTATGTTGTCTCGTGAGTAGTTCGTTTAGTTCTTGAGGACATGGGAGAAGTCTTGTGCTAGTAGTGGAGCTATGTGAGTAATATGTATTGATATGATATTTAAGTTGTGGTGTTATTCTTCTAGTGGTATCATGTGAACGTCAACTACATGATACTTCGCCTTTATGGACCTAGGGGAATGCATCGTGTATTTGGCTACTAATTGCGGGGTTGCCGGAGCGACAGAAACCTGAACCCCCGTTAGGATCTCAGAGTTTAAGGTTGTGGTTAGATTTTATCTTAATTACCTTCTTGTAGTTGCGAATGCTTGCAAGGGGTTTAATCACAAGTATGTATTATCCTAGTAAGGGTAGTGCATTAGCATAGGTTCACCCACACAACACTTACCATACCAATAGAGATTATTCACAGATGCGACGTGAAAGCACTTGACATAAAACCTCCCGTGTGTCCTCAGGAACGTTTGGTCGATATAAGTAGAACAACCGGCTTGTCCTTTGTGCTAAAAAAAGATTGGGCCACTTGCTGCAATTATTATTGCCGCCTTTTATTTACTCGCATTTTATTTATTTGCAATATCAAATACCCCTGAAAACCCGTTTGATAGTGTTACAGAGAATCCTTCATTGAAACTGCTCATCAACACCTTCTGCTCCTCGTTGGGTTTGACACTCTTATTTATCGAAAGTACTACGATACACCCCCTATACTTGTGGGCCGTCAAGACTATTTTCTGGCGCCGTTGCCAGGGAGTGAAGCGCTATTGAAGAGCGGAATCGGTAAAGGTAATTTACTGTAAGTGTTGTTTTTCTGCTTGCTGATTTATTTCAGTGATGGAGTCTTCTTCTTTGGAATCCTTATTTGGGTTTGTTTCTGCCGCTGCTATGGTAGTGGACAAATTGCCGCAAGCTCAAGTTGATCCTTTTAAAATACCAATGAAAATTGTGGAACGTGTTATGAATAACTGCTATTCAGGAGATGGAACTGTCCATCTGGGTGATCATTTGCTTTTTATACATGGATTATGCGAGTTGTTCAAGTGTGCAGGTATTGCTATGGACAAAGTGAAGAGGAAATTATTCTCATTATCGCTTTGTGGAAGAGCTGCAGAGTGGTATAAGCTGATGCGGAATGACCGATCTATTGGATGGGAGGAAATTGTCCCTCTCTTTTACTCCAAGTTTTATCCTCCAAGTGAGATACATAAAGATCGGATGCTCAAATGCCCCATTCATGAGCTCCCAAGTAAAATTATTACTAATAACTTCTTGTTATCACCAGAATTTGACCAAGTCAGAGGTGGGCCACGATCAAGATAAGCTGGAAGGTTATATATGAAGAGAATACGAAGATCGGCCTTATATGCCAAGTTGGGCTTAATTGCCTTTGTATCTGTAAAATATTAGAGTGCATCTTAGGTTAGAGAGTAGAATCTTACTCGTGCACGGTTTGGTGCACGCCCACATTAGAAAGTCCCTCGGACTATAAATATGTACCTAGGGTTTATGGAATAAACAACAACTCACGTTCAACCCAAAACAAACCAATCTCGGCGCATCGCCAACTCCTTCGTCTCGAGGGTTTCTATCAGGTAAGTGACATGCTGCCTAGATCGCATCTTGCGATCTAGGCAGCACAAGCCCCACGTTGTTCATGCGTTGCTCGTACTGAAGCGCTTTTGATGGCGAGCAACGTAGTTATCATAGATCTGTTAGGGTTAGCATTGTTCTTCGTTTAAGCATGCTTACGTAGTGCAACCCTTGCATATCTAGCCGCCCTCACACCTATCTCGGGTGTGGGGGCGGCACCCCGCTTGATCATTATTTAGTAGATCTGATCCGTTACGATTGCTCCTTGTTCTACAAGGATTAGTTTAATATCCGCAATAGTTAGGCCTTACAAAGGGGGAGGATCCGAGTGGCACGTAGGGTGGCGTTCGCAAGTCCTAAACGGGATGTTCCGAGGATCAACTTCATGTTGGTTTTTAGGCCTTGTTTAGGATCGGCTTACGAGCACCGTGCGTGGCCGCGAGGCCCAACCTGGAGTAGGATGATCCGATTATGCGGTGAAAACCCTAAATCGTCGTAGATCTAATTAGCTATATCTTGATCAAGCAGGACCACCAAGTATTCGTGCACCCCGTACGAATCACGAGTGGATCGGCTCTTTGAGCCGATTCACAGGATAACCTGAGAGCCGATCGAGGCTCGTATTTAATGTTTACGTGTATGCCATGCGAGGAACTAAGCGAGGCATCCCCATCACCTTCCCGACCAGGTATAGGTCAGGTGGCACGCCCTTGCACTTCGCATCGCCGCGTGTGACCAGAAGAGCATTGCGGGCCGTCGCTCGGAGGGGTCTCAGCCAGCCGCAGCTCTAGGCTCTTCCCGGCTCTACAGTGTTGACAAGGCCGCTGCCCGCCGGTGGGTTTTGGCAGTCAACACATTCTAGCACGCCCGGTGGGACAATCGTCTACATCAACCACATCGCCATCTACATCTGAGATGGCGGACGGCACGCCGGTCACCTACGAGGAGTTGCACGACGACCTCAAGAAGCAATACAACGAGATCAAGGCCACCCTCGAAGCCGACCTCATCGGCTCTTTTCGCAGAACCCGTTCCCATGGCATCAGATGGAAAGGGTTCTCGCCTCAAGGTGCACTTGATGGGTTGGATCTCTCTACCCCGTCGGAGGAACGCACCAGGGGCCTGCGGCAGGAGATCAACTACTTGGTGGCTCACTCGCTACACCGCCACTCTGAAAACTTGGTCAACGTGTTGGAGCGTCTCGCTCTGCGCGTGATCCAGGAGATCATGAGCCACCAATACTCGTCGTCGGGACCAGCTCTCGGGACTCATCAAGGAGAGTTGCCATTCCAGTCCCGTCCACCAAGCAGAGGAAAGCCGATGGCTAGACATCGGCTGATGCGAACACGATGCTCGTCCTCCCGGCGGAGCCTAGCGCTCCAGATTTACACGAGGGATATTGCGATACCTTCATGAGAGGGCTTTGATCCAGCGAGTCGGCTGAGATTTTTTCACCACACGGTCTGCTTGGGTTCAACAGTGATCTAACGAACAGCGACCACATCGGCTACACGAATCCCAACAGAGCCGACGTACGAGTGCAGTGCCTTGGCGTAATACAAAGCCGATATCTGTAGTTACTAGACAGATTCGGCTTGGGGGAGGCATATGGTCACCAGACGACGCACGGTAAGGAAATGTTAGCCGGTGGAAAATCGGCCAGTAAAAAAAAAACATAGCAACATAGCGATTACAGAAAGACCCAGTCCAGCGAAACATCATCTGTCTATGAAGGCCCTACTGAAGAAACACATCAAGGGCGATAACGGCGTCAACACGGATGCGTTCCGCCTCAGCGATCTCAGCCTGGTCATCTGCGTCTTTGCCCGTCACCAGCTGATTGCTCAGGGAACGGATTTCGGCCAGATCGGTCTTCAGATCGGCTGTGAGGCTTTTTGCTTCATCTTCAGAGCGGGCAACAAGGGCTTTCTTGTCTTGGATGAGCCGTTTGGTCACCCTTACCCTCTCTTCAAGGTCCTCCAGCTCCGTGAGCAGGTTCTCGAGTTCGGCGCGAGTGGCAGAAGTATCCGTCTTGGCGTCCAGAGCAGCCTTCTTCTCATTGAGCCGTCGACACTTCTCGGCAATGTCGGCTCTCAGCGGAAGTTGGGAGTGGCGAAGAGTAATCCTTTCGCGAGCTGATTGCACCCGTGACTTAAAGACCGACAGGGTGACAGCGGGCCAAAGCTTCACTTGCAGGGTCATAGGGAGATGAGGCTGGATATCCTCGAGGATGCCTTTGACTTCTTCGGAATTCTCAATCAGAGCCTCAGTGGAGGTAGAAAGCAAGTCCTTGAGGCGCTGGAGTTGGCCACGGGCCGTGCTAGTATCCGGCTCCCCACTTGCCTTGGAAGAAATGGGATCGATGGGTTCTGGGTCGAACATAAGCAAGCTCGAGAGATCACAACCCTGATAAGGCAAACAAAGTGAGTTTAGCAGGTGACAGGGAATTGATGGAGCCAAGGAGGAGAGACATACCTCTCCCAAGGGAGAAGGAACAGCCGACGCAGTAACGATCGGCTTTTCTGTGGACTCGGTTGGGTCAGCCACTTGTTCAGCCGCTGTCGTCGGGGCAGCTAGATCCAAGGTAGCGGACGGCATCGGCACCTCCTCAACATCCCCGCTAGAAGTTTCTTCGGCCTGCACGAGAAATTGATTACCCGATCCAAATGACAACGGGACAGCATGGAGTATGACCAAGAAAATAATTACATTTGAGACGTCCTGGCTTGATGAAGAGGCTCGTGGGTTCTTGCGAGCCCTTGTGGCACAGCGGCGCTTCGTGCGTGACCCCGACCTGGTCGGGGCTTGGGGGGCAGAAGGGTCAGTAATCGACCTTTTCTTGGAAGCCGGCGCTGGTGAAGCCGTCTGGCTTTGGGTGGTGGACCTCTCGGAGTTTCCTGAGCTCGAGTCCCCCTGACTGGTTTCTTCGGCCCCGCTGGAGGTTCCTTCGGTGGAGGCCTACAGGAAAGGATACAAGCGTATTGTAAACAATTTCGGGAAAACGGACAAGAGTCTATGGGGTCTGAACCAACTTACACACAAGCTTTCCTGGACCGGAGCTTTACGCTTCAGGGTTTTCCTGGCGGCCACTTTCCTCACTGCCGTCCTCGCCGGAGTCGAGGCTCGGGGGGCAACGGGCCCCGAAGATGCTTTACTCTTGGGAGCCGATTTCGGTGAAATCGGCTGACTCTGCATTATAACTTTCTTCAGGGGAGGCGAGCTCTGGCAGAAGAGAACCACTGGTGCCGGAGGGAGAAATACGAAAGGGGAACCGTCAGCTTGTGTAGGAACCGGACCATCTTGTTCCTGCTAGGAAAATGAGTCAGGTCACAGACAATCACCATAAGGCGGTTACAAGAAATGCTTAAGTAACGATGCACTCGGTCCGCAGGGATGTCATACTCGGTGTCAAGCTCTTTTAGCAGCGGTCCTAGAGCCTTCCTGAAGGCGTGGGTCTTCCACATGGACCACCAAGTTTCAAAACCATCGGTAGTGGAGGAGAAGCTGAGGTTATGCGGAATTGGGATGGCCAGAGCATCAAAAAAGGTATAACACATTTGGGCAGTAAGGATGTCAGGCAGCTCAGCTCTACTTGCTGTCAGGTGGTGTAGGAAGAAGTGTGGAGGCACCTGCCCGAGACCAAGCTGGCGGGCTGCTACTACCGGTTGATAACACTCGTAACCGGGCTTGATGATCCGGTTCGAAGTACTCATGCCAACAGGGAGGAAGCAAGGACGGATCATGAGGGAGTACAGGTGCTGTGTGCTGGCGTCATCGGCAAAGTCATCCAATCGGAAAGAGACTGGGTTTTCAAAATTGGCCGATTCAGTATAAGGGAGGAACAGGGGATTGTCCAAACCTTGGAAGAAAATCTTAAACCACCCTGCTGCTTCCTGGGGGATCAGCCTGCTGCCCGGGAGGCCATACAGGGCTTGGCCATAGCTGGTGCATCGAATTTCCTTGCCATTTGCATCCGGAAAGGTGCAGGTGGTCAGCGATGGGAAGTCTGGGATTCGGTCTTGGAAGTATAGTTGGGCCCACAACTGAACAAACCACCAGGGGCCGCCAGTTTTAACTGTCTTTTGAGAGAACAGTTTGACAGACATCAGTTGAAGGGATCGGTAAACCTCTCCAAGAAACAATTTGCCTAAGCCGAGCTGGGTGCCTTTAGCAAGTTCATAGGCTAGGGAGAGGTAATTCTTGGTAGGAGCAAGTGATGGGCCACAGAATATGAAGTGCTCCAGCCAGAAGTTCAGGAAAGCTGTGTGTTCCCTCTCTGTCACAGGGCCTTTGTTCTTCATATAGCGATTGAGGTAGGCACCCCAGCTGGTACATTCCTTTTTAGAGGAAAGAGTGAAAGGGACTTTTGGCAGTTTGAATGCAGAAGGGCTGGGGGATGCAATGTCTAGACCTGTGATCATGGCCACATCCAGCAGAGTCGGGGTCATAGGGCCATGGCCAAACATGAAGCAATTCAGTGCATCAGACCAGAAGTAGCCGATTGTTTTCAGGATGTTCTCATTCTTCTCAAGAGGAGACAATGATAAGGACAAGGCGTCTGCTATCCCTATGGTTTCCCAAGTGGCATAATGGGATTTTGATACTCTATTGTACCATGCCACCCAACCTTCAGGAGGATTAGGCCAGGATCGCAAGCAGTCGGCCCAGGAAGTCAGATCTAGGTGCTGACTCACGAAGGGAATTCTGTTGGCCTCACACGAAATTAACAGGGCGGGACTCTCGGAGGAACGAGGACCGAGGCACATCGAATTTGCGAGGGAAGGATGTGGCAGAAGAATGTCTGAGACCTAAATTAACAGCGGAGCGGAACATTAATCCAGGTGTTTGCCATTAATCCTATGTCGAATCGAATGGCGAGAGGAGGTTGAGGCTTACCTTCAGGCCAGAAACTGTGGCGGTGGTGTTGGATGATTCCGCCATGAGATGCGTTGAAGGAGTTGGGGGCGGCGTGGATGAGATCTGTGTAGATGATTGTGGATTGGAACGGTTCAGGCGGCGATTTGGGGATCTGACTTTGCCCTTTCAGATGGAGGTCGCAGGTTACCGTTTGGGAAGGGCGGCTAGGCCGACGTTATTGGTATTTTTATGATGGGGACCGATGCGATGCCATCGGCTCTTTTGGGAAATTGTGTGATGTTGACTATCGGCAAAACATTTGACTGGAAGTGTTTCTTCGTTAACAAAGGAGGGTTTTCTACAATGAAGAGCCGATTGTTCGCATACTACTGGTGCCATGTCACTCATCTTCGCTGCCTTCGTTATCATCATCTTCGCTATCTGCCCAAGCCCGGAGGTGCTCCGCCGGCGGGTCTCCCATGGAGGAGGAGGAGTCAAGGCACCGTAGTGAGGGACGCTGCGATAGCTCTGCCATGACATGACCCGATGAAGAAGACGAAAAGCGTAATGATTTTGGAAATATCATTTCCAAAACCAGGGGGGCATGTGTTATCACCAGAATTTGACCAAGTCAGAGGTGGGCCACGATCAAGATAAGCTGGAAGGTTATATATGAAGAGAATACGAAGATCGGCCTTATATGCCAAGTTGGGCTTAATTGCCTTTGTATCTGTAAAATATTAGAGTGCATCTTAGGTTAGAGAGTAGAATCTTACTCGTGCACGGTTTGGTGCACGCCCACATTAGAAAGTCCCCTGGACTATAAATATGTACCTAGGGTTTATGGAATAAACAACAACTCACATTCAACCCAAAACAAACCAATCTCGGCGCATCGCCAACTCCTTCGTCTCGAGGGTTTCTATCAGGTAAGCGACATGCTGCCTAGATCGCATCTTGCGATCTAGGTAGCACAAGCCCCACGTTGTTCATGCGTTGCTCGTACTGAAGCGCTTTTGATGGCGAGCAACGTAGTTATCATAGATGCGTTAGGGTTAGCATTGTTCTTCGTTTAAGCATGCTTACGTAGTGCAACCCTTGCATATCTAGCCGCCCTCACACCTATCTCAGGTGTGGGGGCGGCACCCCGCTTGATCATTATTTAGTAGATCTGATCCGTTACGATTGCTCCTTGTTCTACAAGGATTAGTTTAATATCCGCAATAGTTAGGCCTTACAAAGGGGGAGGATCCAGTGGCACGTAGGGTGGCGTTCGCAAGTCCTAAACGGGATGTTCCGAGGATCAACTTCATGTTGGTTTTTAGGCCTTGTTTAGGATCGGCTTACGAGCACCGTGCGTGGCCGCGAGGCCCAACCTGGAGTAGGATGATCCGATTATGCGGTGAAAACCCTAAATCGTCGTAGATCTAATTAGCTATATCTTGATCAAGCAGGACCACCAAGTATTCGTGCACCCCGTACGAATCACGGGTGGATCGGCTCTTTGAGCCGATTCACAGGATAACCTGAGAGCCGATCGAGGCTCGTATTTAATGTTTACGTGTATGCCATGCAGGAACTAAGCGAGGCATCCCCATCACCTTCCTGACCGGGTATAGGTCAGGTGGCACGCCCTTGCACTTCGCATCGCCGCGTGTGACCAGAAGAGCATTGCGGGCCGTCGCTCGGAGGGGTCTCAGCCAGCCGCAGCTCTAGGCTCTTCCCGGCTCTACGGTGTTGACAAGGCCGCTGCCCGCCGGTGGGTTTTGGCAGTCAACACTTCTATGCGAGGCTTTCTGTACATGATAAAGATTTATTGGATGCTTCTTGTTCTGGATCATTTACCAAGATGAAGGAAGAAGCTAAATGGGATCTTCTCGACCGTATTCAATAAAATACTGAAGGATGGGAAAATGATAAAGGAAGAAAGTCAGGTATTAATTATGATTATGAATGCATTAAAACTCTTATGAAAACTGATTACTTCCATGATGCTACTGTTGTTTATGGAGTTGATTCCCAAACTGTTGCAAATCTATATAAGGTGTTTGCTTCTTATTATGATATTCCAAAAGGGGAATGGAGTAATTATCATGCGCCTTATAAAGACATTGTTAGCAGTGTTCCTTTTAATGTTGTCGAGGCCAGTACCACTGATGGCGTTCTACCTGAACCTTATATTGAAAAGATGCCTTTCCCTGCTAAGGTAAAGGAGCATTCTATTTTGTCTACTGTGGTTAGTAAAAAATAAAAAGAAAGTTTCAGAACCCGATGAGCAAATTAATGTTGAACCTGCAGTAGCAATAGTAAAAGAACTTGTTACTAAAAATGTAGAAGATGAACATATTGTTTTTTGTGAAGATGCTTCTAATATTGTTTCGCATCCTAATAAGCCTCGAAAGACTAGTATTCCTATGCTTTCTGTCAAAATAGGTGATCATCGCTATTATGGATTATGTGATATTGGAGCGAGATCCAGTGCTATCCCTTATGATCTTTACAAGGAGATTAGGCATGAAATTGGACCGTGTGAACTGGAAGATATTGATGTGGCTATTCAGCTTGTTTATCCAATTGGTATTGTGAGAGATGTGGAAGTCTTATGTGGTAAGGTTAAATATCCCGCTGATTTTCTTGTGCTTGGGAAGGCTTCTAGTAAGTACTTCCCTATTATATTTGGTAGACCTTTCTTGAACACTTGTAGTGCTATTATAGACCGCAGAAAAGAGAAAATTCATACTAAATTTAATGGAGAGTCTTATGAGTTTAATTTTTCCAAGTTTACTAAAGTTCCTTTGGAAGTCGATTTACCTAATGAAGATTTTAAAGCTGAACAACTTGCTTCTATTGCTCTTGCTCCTAACAATGCCTTGCAGCAATATATGGAGGAGCACGTGAGTGATGTTTTTATGCAGGAAAGAAATGAGATCGATGGTATATTTCTTCTTCAACCGGAGATACTTAAGCACGATTTACCTGTGGAGGATTTGGGTACCACTATGCCTCCTAAAGAGGATCCAGTTTTTGATTTAAAGCCTTTACCTGAGGATCTTAAATATGCTTATATAGATGATAAGAAACTATATCTTGTTATTATTATTATCTCTAAACTTTCAGGATATGAAGAATAAAGATTATTGAAAGTATTAAGGAAGCATCGTGCAACTATGGGATATACTCTTGATGACTTGAAGGGAATTTCTCCAACTATATGTCAGCATGCTATTAATTTGGAGCCCGATGCAAAGCCAGTAGTGGAACATCAACGCCGTTTAATTCCTAAGATGAAGGAAGTGGTAAGAAATGAGGTATTAAAACTCCTTGAAGCTGGCATCATTTATCCTATTGCTGATAGTAGATGGGTTAGTCCTGTGCATTGTGTTCCTCAGAAAGGAGGCGTTACCGTTGTTTCGAATGATAATGATGAGCTTATTCCTCAGCGAATTATTGTTGGTTATAGAATATGCATTGATTTTAGAAAAATCAACAAAGTTACTAAGAAGGATCATTATCCTTTGCCTTTTATTGATCAAACGCTAGAAAGGTTGTCTAAAAAGACTCACTTTTGTTTTCTTGGTGGTTATTCTGGGTTTTCTCAAATTGCGGTTAAAGCGCAAGATCAGGAGAAAACCACTTTTACTTGTCCTTATGGAACTTATGCTTATAGATGTATACCTTTTGGTTTGTGCAATGCTCCTGCTACATTTCAAAGATGCATGCCTGCTATTTTTCATGGTTTTTGTGAATAAATTGTGGAGGTATTCATGGACGATTTCTCCGTCTATGGAACCTCCTTTGATAATTGTTTGCACAATCTTGATAAAGTTTGGCAGAGATGTGAAGAAACTAATCTTGTTATTAATTGGGAGAAGTGCCACTTTATGGTTAATTAAGGAATTGTTCTTGGGCATAAAATTTCTGAAAGAGGTATTGAAGTTCTTTGAGCCAAAGTGGAGGCAATTGAGAAGATGCCCTATACCAGGGATGTTAAAGGTATTCGTAGTATTCTTGGTCATCCTGGTTTTTATAGAAGATTTATTAAAGATTTCTCTAAAATTTCATAGCCTCTTACTAATCTTCTGCAAAAGGATGTCCCTTTTGTTCTCGATGATGATTGTAAGGAAGCCTTTGAAACTTTAAAGAAAGCTTTAACAACTGCTCCTATTGTTCAACCACCTGATTGGAATTTACCTTTTAAAATTATGTGTGATGCTAGTGATTTTGCAGTAGGTGCTGTTCTTGGACAACGTGTAGATAAGAAGTTGAATGTTATTCATTATGCTAGTAAAACTCTTGATGCCGCGCAAAAGAATTATGCTACTACTGAGAAAGAGTTTTTAGCTGTTGTTTTTTTGCTTGTGATAAATTTAGGCCTTATATTGTTGATTCTAAAGTTACTATTCATACGGATCACGCGGCTATCAAGTACCTTATGGGAAACAAAGACGTGAAGCCGAGACTTATTAGATGGGTGTTGCTTTTACAAGAGTTTGATTTGCATATTGTTGATAGAAAAGGTGTTGAAAATCCTGCTACAGATAATTTGTCTAGGTTGGAAAATATTTCTGATGATCATATTCCTGTTAATGATAGTTTTCCAAATGAATAGTTGGCTGCAATAAAGGTAGTTTCACAAAGCCCTTGGTATGCTGATTATGCTAACTTTATTGTTTCGAAGTATTTGCCTCTTACATTTTCAGCTCAACAGAGAAGGAAATTCTTTTATGACTTGAGGCATTATTTTTGTGATGACCCACATTTATATAAAGAAGGAGTTGATGGCATTATGAGAAGGTGTGTTCCAGAATTTGAACAACAAGAGATATTGAAGAAATGCCATAGTAGTGCTTATGGAGAGCATCACGCTGGAGATAGGACCGCGCAAAAGGTTCTACAATCGGGTTTTTTATTGGCCTGCTCTTTTTAAAGATGCAAGGAAATTTATTTTATCTTGTGATGAGTGTCAAAGAGTTGGTAATATTTCTCGACGCAATGAAATGCCTATGAATTATTCCCTTGTTATTGAACCATTTGATTGTTGGGGGTTTGACTTTATGGGTCCTTTTCCCCCGTCAAAAGGTTAGACTCATATTCTAGTTGATGTTGATTATGTTACTAAATGGGTAGAAGCCATACCGACAAGTAGCGCCGACGGTGAGACTTCGTTAAAAATGCTTAAAGATAATATTTTTCTTAGATTCGGAGTGCCTAGATATCTTATGACCGATGGCGGTTCTCATTTTATTCACGGTGGTTTTAGAAAAAACTCTTGCTAAGTACGATGTTAACCATAGAATCGCTTCAGCTTATCACCCCCAAAATAGTGGACAGGTAGAATTATCTAATAGAGAGATCAAGTCTATTTTGCAAAAGACTTTCAAGAGATCTAGGAAGAATTAGACTGATAAGCTGAATGATGCTTTATGGGCCTATAGGACCGCTTATAAAAATCCTATGGGTATGTCTTCCTACAAGATGGTTTATGAGAAAGCTTGTCATTTTCCCTTAGAATTAGAACACAAAGCTTATGGGGCAGTGAAAGAGTTGAATAGATATTTTAAATTAGTCGGTGAGAAAAGGTTGCTTGATTTGAGTTCTCTTGATGAATGGAGAACTGAGGCTTATGAAAATGCTAGGCTTTTCAAAGAGAAAGTGAAGCAGTGGCATGATAGGAGGATTCTCAAGAGAGAATTCCATGTAGGTGAAAAGGTTTTATTATACATATCTCGTCTAAGATTTTTTGCAGGGAAATTACTCTCGAAATGGGAAGGTCCATATGTCATTGTGGAGGTATATCGTTCCGGCGCAATAAAAATTGCTTTGACGAAGGATGACAAAACACAAGTGGTGAATGGACAAAGACCCAAACATTACATTTCTGGAGATTCTTTTAATGAAGACATTGATGTTATTGAAAAAAGACTCCGGGGGAATTGATTAAACATAAAATGCAGCAGTCTGCAGAGTCCGGTTTCGAATAGGTAACAGTTCTGGTAAGAGAAAGTTCGCGTTTTGTTTTTCCAAGTAAGTTTTTGTTGTTTTCGGAATATTTAAGAATTTACGAGATGAAAACAGAGTCGGGGTGACGCACGGAGTGGCCATACATGGCCCAGGCGCGGGCCCACCCTTGGCTGCACCTGGGGTGTGTATTGCCACCCCGGAGTCCGTCTCCGCCCCGTTTTCGTCCTGTGTTTCCCTTATATTCCGAAACTTTTTGCTATTTAATCCTGAGGAAGTTCCGAGGTCTGTATCTCGAGTTCTCATCGCGTCTTGTTTCGACCTGTTTCTGCCAGGAACATTCGCTGTTTAGTGCCGCCATGTCTTCGTCCGGATCAACTGGAGACAGCCCCTTCATGGGTGGCATCAACCCGTACCTGAACGAGTTGATGACGCATCCCAAGGAGTTGTTGTTCAAGGATGGGAAGGTGCAAATAGAAGATGTCCGCGGACCTAAAGGAGTGGGTGATCTTGAAGCCAGGGTGGAAAAGCTGGAGCAGGAAGTCTTTGAGTACAGGAAGATGGCGGAGCGTGAAGTGCACATTATTCACAAGATCCATGCCAAGCTTGTTGCCGAGATCAAGAAGGAGGGACATATTGCTGCAAGGGAAACTAACATTGGACGTGTCTTTTCTCATAACTTGCAGGGACTAACGCCGCCGATTCTGAACCTAAGCTCTGTCCCTTCAGCTGAAGAAGCCGTCCGTGTTGTTGATGAGTTTTGTGATAATTATCGAGCTCTGAGGAAGGAGGTGGATAGACTCCTTGAGGAGAACACCAGACTTCGCAGAATGCTGGAATATTACTCAATTCCCATCACAAGGCCACCACTACCATCTTCAGATAACAATGAATCTCTTCGAGTCTTATTGGAGAACTGCCAAACTGAGAAGCTGAAGCTGAAGGAGATCTTTAAGAATCGCAGGAACGGGCCACCACCACCGGCACCTGAGGAGTGATTGTCTTCGGTATAGGCATCCCCTTGGCTTGTTCCAAGCTTGGGGAGTGCCGCGGTATCACTATCACCTTTATCTTTATTTTTAGTCGAGTCATATCATGAATAAAGTGGTTGTCATATAGGATAGTTTGCGGATTGGAGGTATCACTCTTTTATTTTGTCTCATTGTATCCCTTGGTGTGAATCGCCTATATGAATTATTAATGAGAAGTCCTCTTATTTACTTTATGCACACTTTATTTTAGTTTACAATTTCAGCGGTGTGATCATTCTTGCTATTTGGTGTCGGTATCATTTCGGGAGTATTAAATACATCTTTTGGCTTTGGCAAATCTATTATTGGTCAATAGCAACATTATTTTGAAGATCGAAGAGAAAAAAAGGTACATGCAGATATATTATTCATATTCTTTATTTCTTGATTGGCTCAAAAGCTTGGTATTCTCAAATCAAGATCGTTTTTACTTTCAAGATGAGTTATTTGAATTGCTTTTTGATATATGTATATTTGCTTGTTTCACTTATATTCATATGCTTGCTACCCAGCCTTGCTAGCCAAAAGCCTGTATTGAGAGGAAATACTTCTCATGCATCCAAATCCGAACCAAAATACTCATGCCATTTGTGTCCACCATATCTACCTATATGTGGTATATATTTCACCGCCACTCCAAGTAAATTTTCATGTGCTACCTTTAAAACCTTCAACTACATCTCATTTTGTGTTTATGTTTTTAGCTCATGAGGATGTGAAAGTTATTATTGTCGTCTTCCATACTTTACTAAGTACAGTAAGACTCGTGAGCTTCATCTCGCTTGTCAATAAAAATGATAGATATAAAAAAGAAGAAGAGCTGGTGATAGGGCAAAGGTGGCCGATCTTTCGATGAGAGTATGATAGCGTCGATTTGTTGGTGGAGTTCGTGCTTGACGATCCGACTACACGTGCAAAGCTCGTGCGCCAATGCAATCGCTAGGACAATCTCCGGGAGTTACTGATCTTGCGGATGCACGATCAGCCCGACCAGCCGAGGGTCTTAATTCCTACCCGAAATCGAGAACAAGTAAGAACTAATATTGCAATCAGAATATTGCGGATGAAAGATGAAAGCTTTATTGAATAAGGTGGGATTCCGAATAGTCGGTCTTGTTACGGGCGTTGGCCTCAAAAGAAGTACACGAGAGTTGCAGCGATGGCTAACTTTTAATCTAATCAAAATCCGAGTCTAAACGTGACGGCTATGGGGGTATTTAAAGGAGGAAAAGGTGGGGTTTCGGCCAGCCATACATGTGGTGGCCGAACCAAACCCTAGAAGGCCTTTCCCCCTTCAATACGGACTCTAAAAAGTGGCTGACTTAATTCTTGCGAAAATGACATGGGCCTGGCCCAAAACTAAAGGTGACGCAGCACCATATTATGCTATGGACGAAATTATGAAGTGGAGAACTCTATATTTCGTCCATGTCTTCATCTCTTCTTATGGTGGCTTCAAAGTCCTGAAATCTCCACTTGTGGCATCATCTTCAATCCTCAAGTGCTTGCTGCCATCTCCTCCATGTGTGATCATGCTCCAATGCTTGTCCTCCTCATCCATGCTTGGTCCATCATTCCTAAGAGTAACAAACATATCTGATTTAGGCAGCATCATATTCTCGTGTATGTGAGGAATAGTTCCAAGAAACGAAAGTACCTGATAGTTCAGTTGTTTGGCACGAGCTCGAGTGATTGGTCCTTGTATTTGTGTCGCTGTAGGTACAGCGGTTGTATCAAGAGAATAGTTCAGACTAGGCCCACTCAATTTTTCACTAAAATAAGCAACAGGTTTGCCCTCTTGTAATAGCACACCTCCCAAACCAATTCCACTAGCATCACATTCAAGCTCAAAAGTCTTATTGAAATCAGGAAGTTGGAGTAATGGAGCATGTGTTAACTTATCTTTCAGAATCATGAAGGCGTCTTGTTGTGCATCGCCCCACACAAAGGGCACATCCTTCTTTGTAAGCTCATTCAGCGGCGCAGCAATGGATCCAAAATCTTTCACAAAGCGCCTATAGAAGCCGGCGAGGCCAAGAAAACTCCTCACCTGTGTGACCGTCTTTGGCTGCGGCCAACTCTCAATTGCCTCAATCTTGGCTGGATCAACTTCAATTCCCTGCGCAAGTAACAACATAGCCAAGAAACGCAACTCGATTGGTGCAAAAGGTGCACTTCTCAAGATTACCATACAAACGTGCATCACGTAACGCATTGAAAACAGCACGTAAATGATCCAAATGTTCCTCCAAAGATTTGCTATAAATCAGAATATCATCAAAGTATACCACCACAAAACGTCCAATAAAAGCACGTAAAACTTTGTTCATCAGTCTCATGAAAGTACTAGGTGCATTAGTTAAACCAAAGGGCATTACTAACCACTCATATAAGCCGAACTTAGTTTTAAACGCTGTTTTCCATTCATCTCCTAATTTCATACGAATCTGGTGGTAACCACTACGCAAATCAACTTTAGAGAACATAACGGAACCACTCAATTCATCAAGCATATCATCTAAACGAGGTATTGGATGACGGTATCGAATGGTAATATTATTAATAGTTCTACAATCAGTACACATGCGTGAAGAACCATCCTTCTTAGGTACCAAGATAATAGGAACAACACATGGGCTAAGAGACTCACGAATGTAACCTTTATCTTGGAAAACCTGAATTTGTCGCTGAATCTCTTTCGTCTCTTCAGGATTGGTACGGTATGGTGCACGGTTGGGCAGCGACGCTCCTGGAATCAAGTCAATCTGGTGTTCTATGCCACATATAGGTGGTAGTCCAGGGGGAACATCTTGTGGGAACACATCAATGAATTCCTGCAAAAGGTTAGCAACCGCAGGTGGAAAAGAAGGAGGCATATCCTCAAATGAAAACAGAACTTCTTTGCAAATGATAGCATAGCATTGAGTAGTGTCCACATCAAGTTCAGCAATATCAGATTTGCTAGCAAGCAAACAAGGATTTTTCAAACGAATTTCGAGTAGCATGGTTCGAATCGGATTTAGTATTAGTCTTATGTGGAACAAAATCTGCAGCAACAATCTGATTCTCACTCTTAAGTTTCTCCTCATTTTTTACTCTACTAGCTCTAGCAAGATCATCTTTTAGTATTTGCTCAAGAGTCATAGGTTTGAGACCAATTTTCTTTCCATCATGCATAAGAGAATACTGATTAGTTTTACCATTATGAACAGATTCTCTATCAAATTGCCAAGGTCTACCAAGTAACAAAGAACAAGCTTGCATAGGTACAACATCACAATCCACAAAATCAGAATATGTACCAATAGTAAAATGCACACGTGTAGTTCTTGTTACCTTGAGCTTCCGAGAGCTCTCAAACCATTGAATGTAGTATGGATGTGTGCGCTGTCTTGTAGGGAGAGAAAGCTTCTCCACCATATCAACGCTAGCCTGATTATTGCAGCTCCCTCCATCAATGATGATCCTTATAGCTCGCTCTTTTACAACGCCTCTTGTTTGGAACAGATTGTGGCGTTGATCATGCTCAGCTTTGCTCAATTGCACGCTCAACACACGCTGTGCAACTAAGCTCCTGTATCGATCGGCGGTGTCGGCTTCCATTACCTCCATCTCTCTCTCGGAATCGAGTTGGCACCATCACGTGCGGCAATAAGGGCCAATGTATCTTCATCAAAGTCACTTGCGGAATCATATTCTCCATCTTCACGCACCAACATCACACGCTTGGTTCTGCATTCTCTCTCTATGTGACCAAATCCCAAGCATTTGCGACATTGAATGTCGCGCGTCTTCCCCGTGGAGGCCATGGAAGATGAACTCCGAGGAGGACCAGCCGATGGTGTTGGTGTGGAGGCGAGGAGGTGCTCGTGATGCGGGCGCGGTGTACTTGGAGGTAGTAGGTGCTGGTGCAGTACCACGAGATTGTGGCGCTGATTGTCGCGGAGACCACGACGATGTACGACCTGCAGAAACATTAGCTCTTCTCCATGGTGGTTGACGATCCTGCACTTCACGTTCAGCTTTGCAAGCAAGATGAAACAAGCGAGTAATAGTATTGTACTCCTTATAATCTAAAATATGCTGAATCTCTTTATTCAAACCACCAAAGAAACGAGCAAGCATCGCCTCATTATCCTCTACAATACCACAGCGAATCATGCCAGTTTGCAATTCTTGATAATAGTCTTCTACAGAATTTTTTCCTTGTTCTAAGCGAGACAATTTTTTCAGCAAATCACGTTGATAATGTGGAGGAACAAAGCGAGTACGCATAGCAAGTTTTAACCCAACCCATGTAGCGGGAATATTTGCTGCGTGTGTTCTACAATATTCGGACCACCAAATGGATGCAAAATCTGTGAACTCACAAGTAGCGAGCACTAACACGCAAGTGATCGGGGTATTTTAAACATGCAAAGCGTTGTTCTACTTCCAATTCCCATGTAAGATATGCATCAGGATTATATCTACCCTCAAATGGCGGAATATTCAGTTTCAGTTTAGCAACATGATCATCATCATTACGTACCGGGCGTGGAGGTGGTCGAGCGTGGCGGTTCAGCTGCCGTGGACGACCAGGTGCAGGTTGTTGGACTTCCTCGCCGTCCAGGATGTTCTCATCTACCTGCTCGTCCGCGTCCCCTTCATAATCTTCGTAGCCTTCATCAGAAAGCGCGTCATGTGTGGCTGCTGCAGCAGGAGCGGTACCTGCAGGAACGTCCGCACGAGGAACACGGCGCGCGCGGCGTTGCACGTTGGCGCGAGGTGGTGGTAACCGAGTCAAAAGCTCCTGGAACTTGGTGTCGAGCTTGGAGTTGAAAGCTGCCTCGAGGCCATCCGGTTTGTCCGGCGCGTCGGTGAGTTTGGCATCCACGTCATCAATGCGCGCATCGGTGTCGCGAGCATGCCCGCCCAAAAGGTGGGTGAAGTGAGCATGCAACTGCTCAGGCGTCATCTTGGCCGGGTCAACAGCGGTCGGATCAACAGGTCCTGACATGGTTAGTACACAAAAAGCACAAATGTATATGCCTACAAAACTACGGAATATGGTGGTTCACGCGCAATTCGTCAAGCAAAATACAAAGCTCTTACATGTTCTTACCAAACAGGAGGAAGGTGATGTAACAACCAGCAAGGATCAGCGTCTCCAAAGATTGCCAAAGCGATTACCAGGTGTCGACACAGTGCACGTGGAGACAATATGTAGAGCTGTAGGAAGGCTAATATGGTAGTAAAACAGCAATTGTCAAAACAGCAATGCACTATTGAAAGTATGCTCAACAACGGTACTGTGCTGGTCCTAGGCTAGACCGTACTAGAGACGCGAGCCTAGAACACGAGCGAGGTCACGGCGCGGCACACAAGCAACTAGCAGCGATGAGGTGGCGATGAGGTGGCGACGCGAGGTGTGAAAAATCACTATGATGGCAAGTGGCTCAAACTGATCCCCAAGGTCTAAAAACAGTATAGCCTCAGAAAATTTTTTGTCGAAATTTCGGAGGTGCTCCGGAAAGCGCGCAGGCGCCAAAAAAATGTCGCTATAACGACCAGTGGCGAAAAGTGATCGCCAAAGTGAAAAACCAATGTAGCCAGAAAATTTTTTCGGAAGCGTTTCCAGACTTTTTTTTTTTTTTTTTTTTGCTCTCCTTCCAATTCTTTACTGGCGGCCGAAACTTCTCTCACGGAATTTTTTCTGCAGCGCAAGATGATATTAGAAGGTAACAGGTAAGTAGGAAAAACAAGAAAACCTAATTCTACACGGGCTCTGTCGCGGCAGAGAAACAGCACGAATCCGTGTCGCGGTAGGACACAGGGTATATGGTGGATACGGATATATGTGGCAGGGTGGATATGGCAGTGGCGGAAGTATATGGCAGGGTGTATATGGCAGTGGCGGAAGTATATGGTAGGGTGTATATGGCAGTGGCGGAAGTATATGGTGGTGGTGGTGGCGGTGATCTGCGTATGGTGCGAGTGGCGGCGGCGGCGTGACTAATATGACCAGAACTCGAAACTCTAAAGGAACTAGACACTAAGACCAGCAACTCGACACGAAGATGCAGACACAAATTCAACTATGCAAAACTGAAAAGACAATGCAAGGCGTGGCAGGGGTTTATAGGACTATGATCTAAAAACCCTAACAGTATTTTTGGCTTTTTCGTGGTTTATGGGTATGATGGCAGATGCAATCTACACTACGAAAACAGTAAAATCTCACCGAGCAACCTGAAATCTGATACCACTTGATAGGGCAAAGGTGGCCGATCTTTCGATGAGAGTATGATAGCGTCGATTTGTTGGTGGAGTTCGTGCTTGACGATCCGACTACACGTGCAAAGCTCGTGCGCCAATGCAATCGCTAGGACAATCTCCGGGAGTTACCGATCTTGCGGATGCACGATCAGCCCGACCGACGAGGGTCTTAATTCCTACCCGAAATCGAGAACAAGTAAGAACTAATATTGCAATCAGAATATTGCGGATGAAAGATGAAAGCTTTATTGAATAAGGTGGGATTCCGAATAGTCGGTCTTGTTACGGGCGTTGGCCTCAAAAGAAGTACACGAGAGTTGCAGCGATGGCTAACTTTTAATCTAATCAAAATCCGAGTCTAAACGTGACGGCTATGGGGGTATTTAAAGGAGGAAAAGGTGGGGTTTCGGCCAGCCATACATGTGGTGGCCGAACCAAACCCTAGAAGGCCTTTCCCCCTTCAATACGGACTCTAAAAAGTGGCTGACTTAATTCCTGCGAAAATGACATGGGCCTGGCCCAAAACTAAAGGTGACGCAGCACCATATTATGCTATGGACGAAATTATGAAGTGGAGAACTCTATATTTCGTCCATGTCTTCATCTCTTCTTATGGTGGCTTCAAAGTCCTGAAATCTCCACTTGTGGCATCATCTTCAATCCTCAAGTGCTTGCTGCCATCTCCTCCATGTGTGATCATGCTCCAATGCTTGTCCTCCTCATCCATGCTTGGTCCATCATTCCTAAGAGTAACAAACATATCTGATTTAGGCAGCATCATATTCTCGTGTATGTGAGGAATAGTTCCAAGAAACGAAAGTACCTGATAGTTCAGTTGTTTGGCACGAGCTCGAGTGATTGGTCCTTGTATTTGTGTCGCTGTAGGTACAGCGGTTGTATCAAGAGATGGGATGTCCTCATCAGCTGGTTTGACCACAACTTCCAAAAGGGGAAGAAAATAGGAAAGTATAAGAAAGTGGCACTCCTCCATGGTTTGTGATTGTTGGTCGGCACCCGAGGATTCGGCTAGCCATGGTATGTGTAAGCAATGGATGGGAGGAGTGTCACGGTTTTATAAATAGCATGAATAAAAAGAGGCTTCGCCCAAATATTTCGGAACCGCTCTCAAACTTGTTTAGTATGGAAGATGAAAAAAACACGTGTACCTATTCGTTGACAAAAGCACACACCTCTCAAAGCACTCTTTTATTCAGTTTTGCAAACAAAAAGCTCTAGCACATGTTTAATCTCTGCTTCCCTCTGCGAAGGGCCATTCTTTTACTTTCTTGTTGAGTCAGGGCACCTATTCCTTCTATCTCAAAGCAAGCATGTGAACTGTTGTGATTCAATCATCTATGAATGTTGATGTATGCAATTGTCTTTTTAACTCTTACTTGTGCAGCACAATGTTTCTACCCAAATGAATACAATATTGAAAGCCATCTATGAATGAAGAGAGGATGCAATAATTGAGCATTACGGTATGTGAAAATTTATTAGTTGTTAATTGTTCTCTGACCAGGAACAAAAGGTTTGCCATGCCAATTATGATTCCCTTTACATACTCCTATGTGTTGATTCCTTATTCATTGCAAGAGAATCATATTTGAGGATGTTGCTGTCTATGATAGCTTGTGTGTTGGTGAGTGTGATGCTTCTTGTTCGTATTTTGTTATCGACACTTCACTCCATAAACCTCTGGTCTGGTTTACTGAGCTCAACTTTCGCTTGGGGACAAGCGAGGTCTAAGCTTGGGGGAGTTGATACGTCCAATTTGCATCACTATTTTGTATTATAATCTACTGTTATTTATTGATATATTTCATATTTAGACATGATACTTATGTTATTTTATCTATTTTTGCATGTTTGATGATTTTCACGGGATTTGCTTGCCGGAGCTGGAATTCTGCTGGAAAAGTGGTCATCAGGGTACCATACTTCGGAAGATCAGAAAATTCCAGAAACTTTCACGAAGATCTTATTTTCCCGGATGACGGAGATAGCCAGAAGGAGGACATGAGGGGGCCACCTGTAACGGCCCAGGTAGTACCCCTAATAGATTTGTTTGTTCTTTTTCTTTTGTGCATCATCATGGCATCATGCATCATATCATCCATGTTTTTATCAAATAAAATTATTTTATAAACCCTAGTATCGCTTTTTCCCTCTCATATGGTTTTATAATAAACCTTTCCCCTTTATCTTTTCTTTTCAAACAAACCCTAAAATAAAATGTATCCAAACAAATAAAATATTGTAAATGCTTTTCTTTCAAAAACAGGTTTGAATTCTGGTTTGAATTCAAATTGCAAAACAGGTTTCAAAAGGAAAAGAATTGCAAAATAAAACTCTACCCTTCTAACCTGGGCCCTCTCTCTCTCTGGCCCAACTCTCTTCCACTCTCTTCCAGCCCGATCCGTCCACCTCCCTGCCTTCTTCCTTCCTCCTTGGCCCAGCGCCAGCAGCGACCTGGCCCAGCCCACTTTGGCCCGTACCGTTTCAGCGCTGGAGAAACACTCCCTTCCTCGTCGTCTTCTCGTCACGCGGAGGGCGTGCTTGCTTTCCTCCCGTCGACGTCACACCGCACCACCGCGCGCTCAACCACCCTCCCTCTCCTTATCTTCGGCGCCCAACCCTAGCCACCAACCCTAGCGCCCATCTCTTCCTCCCCTCGCGCCGCCACTCTTCTTTCCCCTCTCCCTTTCCTTCTCTGTGAACAACGGAGACAACCACCGTGAGCTCCTTGCCATGGCGCCGTCGCAGGAGGCCACCCCGAGCCCATCCAAGACCGTCGTTCGATGCGCACCGTCGTCCTCTACCACCTCCTGCAAGGAATCGTCTCGAGGCCCCTTCAATCGAGCGTAGTTCGCCGTTCCCTTCTCCGTCTCCGGCGCGGTTTTTCACCGATTTCGGCCAACCTCGGCCTCCTCCGGCAACACCGAGCACACCTACGCCTCCCTGGTAACCATGCGACCCTCCTGGACCCCTTCCCCTCCCTTTCGTTGCTTCTTTTTCCGCTTCTCACCGTGGAGGCCGGCGTCTCCTCCGCAGATCCTCAACGATGGCGATGCTCCGACGAGTTCCCGGTGACACCGCTGCCCCTATCTTGTCCGCGCTGGCGAGGCGCACCCCCTGCATCCACGCTCGCTTCCTGAGGCCGCCTGCAACGCCCGCCCGTGCGACGCCTGCCCGCGGTGGCCGCCGCTCCTGCGACGCGCGCGGCGTCAACCCGCGTCGAGCAGCCTCCGTGCATCCGTGGAAGGTTTTCCACGTCAGCGCCGCGCTGGCCCCCCGGTCCCGCCTGTCAGCGCCTCGGGCTAGGACCCGCTTCGGTGAGAAAGTCCCCGCCCCTCCCTCCAGATCTGCGCTTTTCCAAAGAGGCCCCTGGTTTTCTCAAAACCTTAACCCGCGGTACTTGCCGCTGTCCCTTTTAAACAAAACCCCCTGGAATATCTGTAACGAACCCGGGGTCCTTCCCCCGTTCTGTATATGTTTTCTGGGTCCTTTTCTAATTAAAATAAAACCTGTTTATCTATTTTAAATAATAAAAACTAAACTGCTAATAACTTTTAATTGGTAACTCATTTGAAAATGTTTTCTATATGAAAATTGATCAGAAAAATGCACTGAACATTAATATGCCATCCATTCATCTGTTTGCATCTTGCATCATGTCACGCGTTGATAGTAGTGCATGTTCACCTAACATATATGCGGAGTATTTCGGAACAGCGACTAGGTTTTCCCCGCTCCGTTTAATATTGAAGTAGCGCACCCTTGCCATGATTGCCATGCTAATCAACACTTAAACTTGTCGGTAGAAATGCAACTCCAACCTTAATTGTTTGTCCGGGATTCCGACTCCGATTAATTTGGATAAATTGCATTGCACCATATCTGCCAATGTCATGCATATCATCTTGATCATGCCGGTTCTTATTCCGTAGTTGTAAGACTTGCATGCGTTGTTGTTCCAGCATTTGCTTCTTCCCGGATAGGATCGCGAAGTGGTGTTGTGAGATACGACAAGTTCTTCTGCAGTTTTTCACAGGCGAGCCCTCTCTCTTCACCTATTTACTCTCTCCCTCGCACTGCTATCCTTATGTTGCGATTCTTTATCGAGTCACGTGTCCTATCCACTTGTTTATCATAATAATCCTATATGTACCATTCCTTATCCATAGCCGTTGCTTGATGTTTGAGCCTTGCGAGTCGTAGGCGCGTCTAGACTCTGTTGTTTATCTCGATCTGTTATCGGGATATGTTGGGTTGTTGGGAGGTTATCACATGCTGTATCAGTTGTTGGAGATACACATGCTTTACTTTATTGTTAACAACTAAAATTGTAAGCAGAGGCATCTGTGAGCCCCTTTGCGAAAGCATCGGAACTTTGACTCGCTAATGTCCCCTAGGACCCGAGTTCTTGTTATCCGTTCCGAGATTGAGCGCTCTACCCATGCGTGGGGACGATTATTGGGACCCCCTCACCCATTACCTTTTCTCAAGTCGGTTGAAAAGGGGGCCACAACCTTGGTTTTATTTGCCTATGCCATGTATGCCATGCTTTACTTACTTGTTGCCTTCGGGTGTTTACTTCATGTTGCCTTCGGGTGTTTATATTCTGTACTGTACCTTGCGGGACGTTTAGCGAAGCGTGTGGTTTGCACGCCTAGCCGCCGGCGCAAACCTCTGAGTCCGCTTCGGAGTACGGCCGGACTTCGTCACGGGTAGCTTAGTTGGGTGGCCCCCCTAGACTTTCTTGTTGAACTGGGAACGGTCTTGTTAAGAGACATCCACCTGTCGTAAGTGGGTCGAGCATGCGTATGGTTACATTTGGGCAACCCCTGCAGGGTGTACATCTTATCGATAAGCCGTGTCCGCGGTTATGGACGACTTGGAATTGTATAGCTTGATCATAGAACAACTTACACCTTATACTTGTTGTTAATAATCTGCTAATAACTTGCGTAGTAATATAGCATTACTACAACCGATACCCAATAAAATTGTCCACCGCTGAGTGCCTTTTACATTGCCTCTTCGCAATTGTTGAAGGGGATATGTGTATTTGGCTGGGTTATGTTTGTGTAGTATTTTACCTGTTACCTTATGCACTCTCTTATCTTATCTGAGTAGACGGATGTTGTAGTGTGTCTCTATTGGTTATAGTTTTGCTGCCGCTAAACCTACCATATAGCCCCAGGCGATATATATTTATACTCGCTCGGCGAGCATAGCCATTTCTAGTCTCGCTAAGTACGTGCCGGAGTTCGTTCCTTGGTACTTACTCTCGCCTTTTCCCTTTCTCTTTTGCTTCCTGCCTCTTGTCGGCAACCGATGGCCCGACTTCGACAGGTACAAGATGACGACGTTAGCAAGGTTACCCTTCCGGCTTGGCCTGGGCAGGGTTATGGACGCCACTGGTTATCTTCAGGACTCTTAGTCCAATTTGTGTCTTGTCCGTACTCGGACGTATTCGATCTTCTGTACGATTCAGATCTTTGTATTGTATATCTGTATCTTGACTCGTTGGAGTCGTTGTTGTAATATATGTTTCTTGTGGGCTCTATTGTAATCCTGTTGTAATGTTACCGCTCGTGTTAATTCATCTGGCATCACGTGTGTGATTCTTCACGCACGTCGTGTCGGAGGGCGTGTCGGAATCGATATCGTGCGGATTTCGGTGGGTTCGCTGGGATCCTCATGGTACCGGTTCCGGGGCGTCACAAGTTGGTATCAGAGCCTCAGGTTGACGGTACCCCACTAGTCCAGCCTGTAGGATAGCCTTGCCAACGGTCGTTGAGTTAGAGAGTCCAAACCTATTTCCTGAAAACTCGTTGGATAGATCTGATTAGCTCTGTTTTTCTCCGTATCTATATTCTTTCTCCTCTTATCTTTGCGAGTTTTGAGTCTTCTATCTTATCTGCTTCTCTGAGTCTTAGGTTCCGACGTGGGTTGGACGATCTATGCCTTCACCTATTAGGACCGATCTCTGAAGACCTTTCTGACAGAAGAACATCACCGACGATAACCTTCGTCTCCTCCATTGATGTCATCTATGCCTCTCTAATCTTTCTACAATTCTTTGTTCTTTGGCTCCGTCGAATCTTCGCTGACAATGCTTGTCGATATCGTCAATCAGAATTCTGGGAGCTGTTACACGACTCTCCTATTCATGTGCAGAGTAATACTTTGAGTGCGGGATGGAGTCATGACCATACCGACTACTCTTATTATTCGCTCTTGTTACGATGAATTGGTGGATCCGTGTGACTGTTACCCCTTCCTTTGTTTCTCCGGAGTCATCATTGTCATCAGAACAACGAATTCTTGTTAGTGGTGTCGCCCGATCAACATGGAGCAACAACTCTTGTTAGTGGTGTCGAGGAGATCGACACGTCGCCTGAAGACCCGATAGTTCACCTCTCTCCCCCGTACCATGGCGTGGAACCTCGGGGCGAGGTTCCTTGTTAGTGGTGTCGATTGTAACGGCCCAGGTAGTACCCCTAATATATTTGTTTGTTCTTTTTCTTTTGTGCATCATCATGGCATCATGCATCATATCATCCATGTTTTTATCAAATAAAATTATTTTATAAACCCTAGTATCGCTTTTTCCCTCTCATATGGTTTTATAATAAACCTTTCCCCTTTATCTTTTCTTTTCAAACAAACCCTAAAATAAAATGTATCCAAACAAATAAAATATTGTAAATGCTTTTCTTTCAAAAACAGGTTTGAATTCTGGTTTGAATTCAAATTGCAAAACAGGTTTCAAAAGGAAAAGAATTGCAAAATAAAACTCTACCCTTCTAACCTGGGCCATCTCTCTCTTTGGCCCAACTCTCTTCCACTCTCTTCCAGCCCGATCCGGCCACCTCCCTGCCTTCTTCCTTCCTCCTTGGCCCAGCGCCAGCAGCGACCTGGCCCAGCCCACTTTGGCCCGTACCGTTTCAGCGCTGGAGAAACACTCCCTTCCTCGTCGTCTTCTGTCACGCAGAGGGCGTGCTGCTTTTCCTCCCGTCGACGTCACACCGCACCACCCCGCGCTCAACCACCCTCCCTCTCCTTATCTTCGGCGCCCAACCCTAGCCACCAACCCTAGCGCCCATCTCTTCCTCCCCTCGCGCCGCCACTCTTCTTTCCCCTCTCCCTTTCCTTCTCTGTGAACAACGGAGACAACCACCGTGAGCTCCTTGCCATGGCGCCGTCGCAGGAGGCCACCCCGAGCCCATCCAAGACCGCCGTTCGATGCGCACCGTCGTCCTCTACCACCTCCTGCAAGGAATCGTCTCGAGGCCCCTTCAATCGAGCGTAGTTCGCCGTTCCCTTCTCCGTCTCCGGCGCGGTTTTTCACCGATTCCGGCCAACCTCGGCCTCCTCCGGCAACACCGAGCACACCTACGCCTCCCTGGTAACCATGCGACCCTCCTGGACCCCTTCCCCTCCCTTTCGTTGCTTCTTTTTCCGCTTCTCACCGTGGAGGCCGGCGTCTCCTCCGCAGATCCTCAACGATGGCGATGCTCCGACGAGTTCCCGGCGACACCGCTGCCCCTATCTTGTCCGCGCTGGCGAGGCGCACCCCCTGCATCCACGCTCGCTTCCTGAGGCCGCCTGCAACGCCCGCCCGTGCGACGCCTGCCCGCGGTGGCCGCCGCTCCTGCGACGCGCGCGGCGTCAACCCGCGTCGAGCAGCCTCCGTGCATCCATGGAAGGTTTTCCACGTCAGCGCCGCGCTGGCCCCCCGGTCCCGCCTCTCAGCGCCTCGGGCTAGGACCCGCTTCGGTGAGAAAGTCCCCGCCCCTCCCTCCAGATCTGCGCTTTTCCAAAGAGGCCCCTGGTTTTCTCAAAACCTTAACCCGCGGTACTTGCCGCTGTCCCTTTTAAACAAAACCCCCTGGAAAATCTGTAATGAACCCAGGGTCCTTCCCCCGTTCTGTATATGTTTTCTGGGTCCTTTTCTAATTAAAATAAAACCTGTTTATCTATTTTAAATAATAAAAACTAAACTGCTAATAACTTTTAATTGGTAACTCATTTGAAAATGTTTTCTATATGAAAATTGATCAGAAAAATGCACTGAACATTAATATGCCATCCATTCATCTGTTTGCATCTTGCATCATGTCACGCGTTGATAGTAGTGCATGTTCACCTAACATATATGCGGAGTATTTCGGAACATCGACTAGGTTTTCCCCGCTCCGTTTAATATTGAAGTAGCGCACCCTTGCCATGATTGCCATGCTAATCAACACTTAAACTTGTCGGTAGAAATGCAACTCCAACCTTAATTGTTTGTCCGGGATTCCGACTCCGATTAATTTGGATAAATTGCATTGCACCATATCTGCCAATGTCATGCATATCATCTTGATCATGCCGGTTCTTATTCCGTAGTTGTAAGACTTGCATGCGTTGTTGTTCCAGCATTTGCTTCTTCCCGGATAGGATCGCGAAGTGGTGTTGTGAGATACGACAAGTTCTTCTGCAGTTTTTCACGAGCGAGCCCTCTCTCTTCACCTATTTACTCTCTCCCTCGCACTGCTATCCTTATGTTGCGATTCTTTATCGAGTCACGTGTCCTATCCACTTGTTTATCATAATAATCCTATATGTACCATTCCTTATCCATAGCCGTTGCTTGATGTTTGAGCCTTGCGAGTCGTAGGCGTGTCTAGACTCTGTTGTTTATCTCGATCTGTTATCGGGATATGTTGGGTTGTTGGGAGGTTATCACATGCTATATCAGTTGTTGGAGATACACATGCTTTACTTTATTGTTAACAACTAAAATTGTAAGCAGAGGCATCCGTGAGCCCCTTTGCGAAAGCATCGGAACTTTGACTCGCTAATGTCCCCTAGGACCCGAGTTCTTGTTATCCGTTCCGAGATTGAGCGCTCTACCCATGCGTGGGGACGATTATTGGGACCCCCCTCACCCATTACCTTTTCTCAAGTCAGTTGAAAAGGGGGCCACAACCTTGGTTTTATTTGCCTATGCCATGTATGCCATGCTTTACTTATCGTTGCCTTCGGGTGTTTACTTCTCGTTGCCTTCGGGTGTTTATATTCTGTATCGTACCTTGCGGGACGTTTAGCGAAGCGTGTGGTTTGCACGCCTAGCCGCCGACGCAAACCTCCGAGTCCGCTTCGGAGTACGGCCGGACTTCGTCACGGGTAGCTTAGTTGGGTGGCCCCCTAGACTTTCTTGTTGAACTCGGGAACGGTCTTGTTGTGAGACATCCACCTGTCGTAAGTGGGTCGAGCATGCGTATGGTTACATTTGGGCAACCCCTGCAGGGTGTACATCTTATCGATAAGCCGTGTCCGCGGTTATGGACGACTTGGAATTTTATAGCTTGATCATAGAACAACTTACACCTTATACTTGTTGTTAATAATCTGCTAATAACTTGCGTAGTAATATAGCATTACTACAACCGATACCCAATAAAATTGTCCACCGCTGAGTGCCTTTTACATTGCCTCTTCGCAATTGTTGAAGGGGATATGTGTATTTGGCTGGGTTATGTTTGTGTAGTATTTTACCTGTTACCTTATGCGCTCTCTTATCTTATCTGAGTAGACGGATGTTGTAGTGTGTCTCTATTGGTTATAGTTTTGCTGCCGCTAAACCTACCATATAGCCCCGAGCGATATATATTTATACTCGCTCGGCGAGCATAGCCATTTCTAGTCTCGCTAAGTACGTGCCGGAGTTCGTTCCTTGGTACTTACTCTCGCCTTTTCCCTTTCTCTTTTGCTTCCTGCCTCTTGTCGGCAACCGATGGCCCGACTTCGATAGGTACAAGATGACGACGTTAGCAAGGTTACCCTTCCGGCTTGGCCTGGGCAGGGTTATGGACGCCACTGGTTATCTTCAGGACTCTTAGTCCAATTTGTGTCTTGTCCGTACTCGGACGTATTCGATCTTCTGTACGATTCGGATCTTTGTATTGTATATCTGTATCTTGACTCGTTGGAGTCGTTGTTGTAATATATGTTTCTTGTGGGCTCTATTGTAATCCTGTTGTAATGTTACCGCTCGTGTTAATTCCTCTGGCATCACGTGTGTGATTCTTCGCGCACGTCGTGTCGGAGGGCGTGTCGGAATCGATATCGTGCGGATTTCGGTGGGTTCGCTGGGATCCTCATGGTACCGGTTCCGGGGCGTCACACCACCATTGGGCAATAGAGCGCCCAGGTGCGGGCCCTACCCTGGCCGCGCCTGGGGCATGTATGGCCGCCCTGGCCCACATCTGACGCCGCCCTTTAGCTTATATCATCCCACGAAAACCTAAGATCAGGGGGCAGCTCGCAGAAATATTCCGCCGCCGCTACGAGGCGAAAACACCATAGAGAGAAAAGCTCTCTGGCAGATAGGAATCTGCCGGGGGAAATTCCCTCCCGGAGGGGGAAATCGTCGCCATCGCCACCGCCATCGAGCTGGACTTCATCGTGATCATCATCCTCATCATCTCCACCATCAACACCATCATCACCGCCGTCTCCACCTCATCCCGCTGTAACTATTTGGGTTGTACCTCGAATATTTCGAAGGGGAAACTCTCCCGTATTGATTAGTTGTTGTATTTGATGCTATTGAATGAAACCATCGGATTAAGGTTTATGTCCAGATTGTTATTCATCATTATATACCCACTGATCATGTTCCATATGTTGTCCCGTGAGTAGGTTGTTTAGTTCTTGAAGACATGGGAGAAGTCTTGTGTTAGTAGTGGAGCTATGTGAGTAATATGTATTTATATGATATTTAAGTTGTGGTGTTATTCTTCTAGTGGTATCATGTGAACGTCGACTACATGATACTTCGCCTTTATGGACCTAGGGGAATGCATCAAGTATTTGGCTACTAATTGCGGGGTTGCCGGAGCGACTGAAACCTGAACCCCCGTTAGGAAACCATTGCATGAGGGAGCATAGGATCTCAGATTTTAAGGCTGTGGTTAGATTTTATATTAATTACCTTCTTGTAGTTGCCGATGCTTGCAAGGGGTTTAATAACAAGTATGTATTATCCTAGTAAGGGTAGTGCATTAGCATAGGTTCACCCACACAACACTTACCATACCAATAGAGATTATTCACGGATGCGACGCGAAAGCACTTGATATAAAACCTCCCGTGTGTCCTCAGGAACGTTTGGTCGAGATAAGTAGAACAACCAGCTTGTCCTTTGTGCTAAAAAGGATTGGGCCACTTGCTGCAATTATTATTGCCGCCTTTTATTTACTCGCATTTTATTTATTTGCAATATCAAATACCCCTGAAAACCCGTTTGCTAGTGTTTACAGAGAATCCTTCACTGAAACTGCTCATCAACACCTTCTGCTCCTCGTTGGGTTCGACACTTTTATTTATCGAAAGTACTACGATACACCCCCTATACTTGTGGGTCATCAGGCGCTAACCCGGAAAATCCAGATGTGGCGGTGTCTCCGGCTAAGGAGGTGATGGTCATGATTCCGGCTTGGACCCAACCTTTCCTGGACTACCTCATCGACCGAAAGTTGCCGGAGGACGAGGTCATTGGTACGTCTCCAACGTATCTATAATTTCTGATGTTCCATGCTAGTTTTATGACAATACCGACATGTTTTGCTCACACTTTATAATGTTTTTATGCATTTTCCCGGACTAACCTATTAACAAGATGCCGAAGTGCCAGTTCCTGTTTTTGGTTCCAGTAAAGCTGTTCGGGCAATATTCTCGGAATTGGACGAAACAAAAGCCGAACCTCGTATTTTAACAAGACGGATCCAGAACACCGAAGGAGAGACGGAGAGGGGCCAGGGGCCCCACACCACCTGGCGGCGCGGCCTAGGAGGGGGGCGCGCCCAGGTATGGGGTGGGCCCCTCGGGACCCCTCCGACGCCGCCTCTTCGCCTATATAATCCCTCGCGACGCGAAAACCCTAGAACAATCAATCATACTCCAGAAAGACTCCAGGGGCGCCGCCGCCATCGCGAAACTCCATTTCGGGGGACAAAATCTCTATTCTGGCACGCCGCCGGGACGGGGAAGTGCCCCCGGAAGCCTTCTCCATCGACGCCACCGCCTCCATCATGCTCCATGAGTAGTTCCCCCATGGACTACGGGTTCTATCTGTAGCTAGGTTGTACTCTCTCTCCCATGTACTTCAATACAATGATCTCATGAGCTGCCTTACATGATTGAGATCCATCTGATGTAATCGGTGTTGTGTTTGTTGGGATCCGATGAATTGTTACATTATGACCAGTCTATCTATATAAGTTTGTGAAGTTATTGTTGCTGCAATCTTGTTGTGTTTAATGCTTGTCACTAGTGCACGAGTGGCATGATCTTAGATTTGAGCTCTATAATTATTACTTAGATTGTATCTACAAGTTGTTTGCACATGTCTATGTCCGGAACCCGAGGCCCCAGAGTGACAACAACTGGGATAACTGGAGGGGAAGGCTTAGATATGAGGATCACATGTTTTCACCAAGTGTTAATGCTTTGCTCCGGTGCTCTATTAAAAGTAGTACCTTAATTACCAGTAGATTCCCTTGAGGCCCGGCTGCCACCGTGCTGGTAGGACAAAAGATGTTATGCAAGTTTCTCATTGCGAGCACGTATGACTATATATGGAAAACATGCCTACATGATTAATAGACTTGATGTTCTGTCTTAATGCTATTTCAATCCTATCAATTGCCCAACTGTAATTTGTTCACCCAACACTTGTCACTTGTTATTGGAGAGTTACCACTAGTGTAGATAGCTGGGAACCCCGGTGCATCTTCCATCATCAAATACTCACTCGGTCCTATATGTCATTAGAAGTAGTATCAACTATTTTCTGGTGCCATTTCCTCTGTGTTACTGTTACTACTGCTGTGTTACTGTTACTATTGCTCTCATATTACTGCTACTTTCACATCACCCCTGTTACTAGTGCTTTTCCAGGTGCAGCTGAATTGACAACTCAGTTGTTAAGACTTATAAGTATTCTTTGCTTCCCCTTGTGTCGAATCAAGAAAATTTGGGTTTTACTTCCCTCGAAGACTGTTGTGATCCCCTATACTTGTGGGTTATCAAGATTATTTTCTTGCGCCGTTGCTGGGGAGGCATAGCTCTACTCATAAGTTCACCTGGGGAGTACACTCTACCTCTCTCTCTATGTTTTTATTTTATTTTGTTTTGCTTAGTTTACTTTTGTCTAGTTTATTTGTGCTTAGTTTATTTCTGTCTAGTATTATTTTGCTTAGTTTACTTTTATCTAGTTTGTTTTTGTCTTGTTTTATTTTTCTTATATACCCGAAAATCCATAAAAATTTGAAAAACCGAAAAATAAAAAACTGTTGTTATGGAAGAACCCACAACCTGTATGGAGCTTATAGAATTATATATGAATTATAGAGAATCAAGAAAGGGTAAAGTCATGAGTGCCGTGTTAGAAAAATTGAATACAATTGCTAAAATCTTGCTTAAACGCCATGATATAAACTGTTGCTCTAAACAGGATACTAAACATCTTAAATTCCAATGTGGCTTTAGTGAAGAAGTTTTAATTGTGAACTATCATTGGAATAACTATATTCATCTTGGATTTGAAGAAGTAGAACAGTTTGTTTTATTTATGGGAGCTTCTGAAATAGAATCCTTCATGTCTAAAAATTATGAAACTTGTGTTGCTTGTAAGGACCTTAAAGATTATGTCTCTTCCATCCTTGATTATTGCATAGAACATTACAGCGATAATCCTTATATCATTGATTATAAAGAGAGACTCATTCATGCACAAGAATGCACTCACAATATGCAGGAACCTGTGGAAGAAGAAATTGCTGAACCAGAAAGCTCATTGGATGAAAAAGAGGAGGAGAGTGATGAACAAAAGGAGGAAGAATGGATTAGCTACCCATGCCAACCTTCTAATGAGAGTAAATCTTTATCTCATACACTATTTGATTGTCCTCCATGCTTACCAAAGGAGGATGAATGTTATGTTCCTATGGATTCACTTGAAATATTCCCTATGAGTAAAACTTGTGAGAATAATTATGCTACTGTTATCTATGATAATCCATGCTATTTTGATAAATCTTATGATAATGCTTTGTTTGTGCCTGATATCGAAATGCATGGTACTAAAGAGTTTTGCTTAGCAAATGTTTATGATAAAGCTCTAGATGATGGTCCTATGTTACTTGATTATATTAATTATACTACTAATGAAAATGGGATTGGAGAGGTCTTGACTTTATCTAGGAGTCCCATATCTCTTGAGATTGATCAATCATCTTGTTATAGATTATTAAAAAGTAGGTTTGAAAGTTTTAATCCCATTATTTTTGAGCTTGATAAAAATTATGTGATTGTAGATCATGAAAAGCATGCTGTATGTGATAGTTATATTGTTGAGTTTGTTCATGATGCTACTGGAAATTATTATGAGAGAGGAAAATATGGTTGTAGAAATTTTTATGGTACTAAAACACCTCTCTACATGCTGAAAATTTTGAAGTTACTCGTGTTTTATCTTCTTATGTTTGTCACTTTGTTCTTCATGAATTTATTTGTGTACAAGATTCCTATGCATAGGAAGCGGGTTAGACTTAAATTTGTTTCATACTTGCTTTTTGATGCTCTCTTTGCTTCAACTCTCATCCTTATGTGAGCATCATTAAAATCACTGAGCCCATCTTAATGGCTATAAAGAAAGCACTTCTTGGGAGATAACCCATGTTTTATTTTGCTACTGTTTTGTTGCGTCTTGGAAGTTGTTTACTATAGCAACCTCTCCTTATCTTTATTTTATTGCATTGTTGTGCCAAGTAAAGTCTCTAATAGGAAGTTGATACTAGATTTGGATTTCTACGCAGAAACAGATTTTTAGCTGTCACGAATTTGAGTAGATATCTCTGTAGGAGAACCTAAAAATTCTGCAAAAATTCATGCGTGTTCCTCCGATATGTACGCAACTTTCATTAGTTTTGAGTTTTCTGATTTGAGCAACGGAAGTACGTCGAAAAAATTCGTGTTTACTGGCTGTTCTGTTTTGACAGATTCTATCTCTGTTTTTTTGCATTGTCTCTTGTGGACTTTAAGTAAGGCTTTCTAGACGTGGAGAGCTGTAGCTATTGTTTTATTGAGTTCTTGCAATGTGTCACTACAGGACTAAAGTGGATTAAAGTTTTTTGAGTACTAACCCCTTAATGAAGTTTATGAGAAGTTTGGTGTGGTAGAAGTTTTCAAGGGTCAAGAGAGAAGGGTGATATAATGTGATCAAGAAGAGTGAAGAGCCTAAGCTTGGGGATGCCCCCGTGGGTCACCCAAGCATATTTCAAGAAGACTCAAGCGTCTATGCTTGGGGATGCCCAATGCATCCCCTTCTTCATCAACTTATCAGGTCATCTCTAGTGAAACTATATTTTTATTCTTCGATATCATATGTGCTTTACTTGGAGCGTCTGTTTGTTTTTATTTTGGTTTATGTTTGAATAAATTCGGATCCTAGCAATCCTTGTATGGGAGAGAGACACGCTCCGCTTTTTCATATGAACACTGGTGTTCTTCGTTTTATTTTTCATGTTCATGGCGGAAGCTGAAAGCCGCTGCACTTATTGATATTTGGTTGGAAACAGAAAATGCTTCATATTATCTTGAATAATTTGATACTTGGCAATTGTTTTGAGCTCTCAAGTAGATCATGTTTAAGCTCTTGCATCATGTATTTTAAACCTATTAGTGGAGAACTACCGTAGAGCTTGTTGAAATTTGGTTTGCGTGATTGGTCTTTCTAAGGTCTAGATATTTTCTGGTAAAAGTGTTTGAGCAACAAGGAAGACAGTGTAGAGTCTTATAATGCTTGCAATATGTTCTTATGTGAGTTTTGCTGTACCGGTTCATACTTGTGTTTGCTTCAAACAACCTTGCTAGCCAAAGCCTTGTACTGAGAGGGAATGCTTCTCGTGCATCCAAAACCTTGAGCCAAAACCTATGCCATTTGTGTCCACCATATCTACCTATTATGTGGTATTTTCTGCCATTCCAAGTAAATACTTCATGTGCTACCTTTAAACAATTCAAAAGCTATTATCCCTTATTTGTGTCAATGTTTTATAGCTCATGAGGAAGTATGTGGTGTTTTATCTTTCGATCTTGTCATTTACTTCGGACAGACTTTCGCCAATGGACTAGTGGCATATACATCCGCTTATCCAATAATTTTGCAAAAAGAGATGGCAATGGGGTTCCCAGCCCCAATTAATTACAACTTTCACTAATAATTCTCTTCACGTGTTTTGCCTTGATCTATCAGTAAGCAACTTAATTTTGCAAATAGACACTCCTCCATGGTATGTGAATGTTGGAAGGCACCCAAGGATTCGGTTAGCCATGGCTTGTGTAAGCAAAAGGTTGGGAGGAGTGTCATCAATAATGAAACTAAAATACATGTGTAAACAAAAGAGAAGAGGGATGATCTACCTTGCTGGTAGAGATAACGTCCTTCATGGGAGCCGCTCTTGAAAGTCTGGTTGATAAGGTAGTTAGAGTACCCATTACCATTCGTTGACAACAACAAACACCTCTCAAAACTTTACTTTTATGCTCTCTATATGATTTCAAAACTTGAAAAGCTCTAGCACATGATTTAATCCCTGCTTCCCTCTGCGAAGGGCCTTTCTTTTACTTTATGTTGAGTCAGTTTACCTACTTCTTTCCATCTTAGAAGCAAACACTTGTGTCAACTGTGCATTGATTCTTACATACTTGCTTATTTGCATTCATTATATTACTTTGTGTTGACAAATATCCATGAGATATGCATGTTGAAAGTTGAAAGCAATTGCTGAAACTTAAATCTTCCTTTGTGTTGCTTCAAACCTCTTATTAAGAATGTATTGCTTTATGAGTTAACTCTTATGCAAGACTTTTTGATGCTTGTCTTGAAAGTACTATTCATGAAAAGTTTTTGCTATATGTTATCTATTTGTTAGCAAACTATAGATCATTGCCTTGAGTCACTTCATTCATATCATATGCTTTACAATAGTATGATTAAGATTATGTTGGTAGCATGTCACTTCAGAAATTATTCTTTTTATCGTTTACCTAGTCGAGGGCGAGTAGGAACTAAGCTTGGGGATGCTTGATACGTCTCCAACGTATCTATAATTTCTGATGTTCCATGCTAGTTTTATGACAATACCGACATGTTTTGCTCACACTTTATAATGTTTTTACGCATTTTCCCGGACTAACCTATTAACAAGATGCCGAAGTGCCAGTTCCTGTTTTTGGTTCCAGTAAAGCTGTTCGGGCAATATTCTCGGAATTGGACGAAACAAAAGCCGAACCTCGTATTTTACCAAGACGGACCCAGAACACCAAAGGAGAGACGGAGAGGGGCCAGCGGGGCCCCACACCACCTGGCGGCGCGGCCTAGGAGGGGGGTGCGCCCAGGTATGGGGTGGGCCCCTCGGGACCCCTCCGACGCCGCCTCTTCGCCTATATAATCCCTCGCGACGCGAAAACCCTAGAACAATCGATCATACTCCAGAAAGACTCCAGGGGCGCCGCCGCCATCGCGAAACTCCGTTTCGGGGGACAAAATCTCTGTTCCGGCACGCCGCCGGGACGGGGAAGTGCCCCCGGAAGCCTTCTCCATCGACGCCACCGCCTCCATCATGCTCCGTGAGTAGTTCCCCCATGGACTACGGGTTCTAGCTGTAGCTAGTTGGTACTCTCTCTCCCATGTACTTCAATACAATGATCTCATGAGCTGCCTTACATGATTGAGATCCATCGATGTAATCGGTGTTGTGTTTGTTGGGATCCGATGAATTGTTACATTATGATCAGTCTATCTATATAAGTTTGTGAAGTTATTGTTGCTGCAATCTTGTTGTGTTTAATGCTTGTCACTAGTGCACGAGTGGCATGATCTTAGATTTGAGCTCTATAATTATTGCTTAGATTGTATCTACAACTTGTTTGCACATGTCTATGTCCGGAACCCGAGGCCCCAGAGTGAGAGCAACTGGGATAACTGGAGGGGAAGGCTTAGATATGAGGATCACATGTTTTCACTAAGTGTTAATGTTTTGCTCCGGTGCTCTATTAAAAGGAGTACCTTAATTACCAGTAGATTCCCTTGAGGCCCGGCTGCCACCGGCTGGTAGGACAAAAGATGTTATGCAAGTTTCTCATTGCGAGCACGTATGACTATATATGGAAAACATGCCTACATGATTAATAGACTTGATGTTCTGTCTTAATGCTATTTCAATCCTATCAATTGCCCAACTGTAATTTGTTCACCCAACACTTGTCACTTGTTATTGGAGAGTTACCACTAGTGTAGATAGCTGGGAACCCCGGTCCATCTTCCATCATCAAATACTCACTCGGTCCTATATGTCATTAGAAGTAGTATCAACTATTTTCTGGTGCCATTGCCTACGTATTCTTATTCATCTGCTGCTGTGTTACTGTTACTATTGCTCTCATATTATTGCTACTTTTACATCACCCCTGTTACTAGTGCTTTTCCAAGTGCAGCTGAATTGACAACTCAGTTGTTAAGGCTTATAAGTATTCTTTGCTTCCCCTTGTGTCGAATCAATAAATTTGGGTTTTACTTCCCTCGAAGACTGTTGCGATCCCCTATACTTGTGGGTTATCAGTCCTCGCACGGCAGGTCATCAGACGAGCAAGATCCTACACCATTGTTGATGGGCAGCTCTACAAACGAAGTGCAAATGGTATATTTCTGAAGTGCGCAAATCAAGATGGCATTGAAATTCTCCGAGAGATCCACGCAGGGACTGCGGGCATCATGCCGCTCCCAGGTCCCTCGTTGCAAAAGCTTTCCGGCAAGGTTTTTTCTGGTTAACAACTAAAGAAGATGCTGAGAAAATAGTGAAAACTTGTCGAGGTTGTCAGTATTATGCTACTCAACCAAACGCTCCGGCTCAGGAGCTGAGGACCATCCCTATAACTTGGCCATTCGCGGTCTGGGGGCTCGATATGGTCGGAAAATTAAAGAAATCATCTCCTGGCGGTTTTGAGTACCTCTTGGTCGCGACTGACAAGTTAAGTATGTGGATCGAGGCAAAGCCAGTGAGAAAAGCCGATGGTGCTACGACACTAAAATTTGTTTGCAGCCTCGTGACGAGATTCGGTATCCCACACAGCATAATCACATACAATGGCACGAGCTTTGCACAGGGAGAACTGAAGGATTATTGCAATGACGTAGGGATCCGGCTTGACCTTAAATCTGTGGCTCATCCACAATTCAACAATCAGGTTGAACGAGCCAATGACCTTATACTAGCAGGAATTAAACCTCGCCTTGAAGAACCACTGTGACGCGCAGCCGGAGCCTGGGATGAGGAGTTAGACTCTGTTATGTGGAGTTTACGAACTACCCCTAATAGGTCAACTAGGTTTACACCTTTCTTCCTAGTATACGGATCTGAAGTTGTGCTCCCCTCCGATATCATCCATGAATCCCCGCGAGTTTCTGCCTACAATGAAGAAACTGCTGACGAGGTCCGACAACTATCTGTGGACCTGATCGAAGAGGCTCAGAACTTAGCTGACCAACGTTCCACCATCTACCAGCAGAAACTCCGACGCTATCATAGTCGTCGAGTTCGGAACCGCTCGTTTAAAGAAGGTGACCTGGTCCTCCGCCATCGACAGGTGAAAGAGCATAAGTTGCAATCCCCATGGGAAGGACCTTTTGTCACCAGCAAGGTGCTTCACAAAGGATCTTACTACCTCGTCGATTTCCGTGAGCTAAAAGATAGACCTGCAAATTGGCACCGAAAACGCAAGAGGGAGGATCCGGGTGACATTTACGATGAAACAGACGTCCATGGAACATAGCACAGCTACGTCCTTTCCACACTTAGCAATTTCCGCATTACATACTTTGTAATATCTATGATACATGATCAATGAAATAAAGCATATGGTTCACTCTTTGAGTCTTTTACCTCCTTTAGTTGTTCATTTTTTGATCGTGTATGTTTTCCGACTAAAACCGCAGAGCTGGATATTTCCGCCTTGGCGTGTATAAAAGTTGTGATTTTCAAAATCGTCCTTTAGGATGTGACCTTAAGTTTTCTGGTGAATGAGTTTTTTGTTGCGAACTTGTGGATTCCTAGTAGCGACTTCCGGCACCTTGGCTGGGGGCTTGTTTCCGCGGTTATGGACGGATTGCCATTAGGCTTCGTCACCGCTGGCGAGCGTTTCCGGCTAAAGGTCTTCCGGCTCGCGGAAGGTCAAATAAATAAGCCGGAAAACTTAGAAACCAACACTTGCTTTCCAAATAAACGAAACATGCATTCATACATTAAACGGAACGCAAGATAAGTATTTTCCGCCCAGATGCACATGTTTCGTCCTAGCTACTTAAGAATATTTAAATTATATTACAAACCCTCGACGGGGCCAAAATGATGCATTTCATTGTTTTACAGGAATCACCCAGAAGATTCCGCCTGGTCCTCAGAAGCTTGGTAAGACTTGTCTTGGCCGGAAGCATCGCCTGAGCCGGAATCCGATTGATGTGCGCTGGACCCGGAGCCCTCCATCTCACCATCTTCTTCGGCAAACTCGGCAGGAGCATCGTGCTTCTCATACCACGCCTCGTGATCTACACGGCGAAGAGCGTGAAGCCTTCAGTTTCCGCCAATGCCTTCTTGACGTTGGTGCCCTTGGGAACTCCGCGTGTAATCGTTGCGAAGTCCATGGCGGGGAAGTGAGCCTTGCACATAGCCAAGACAGTAGCAGCAGCTCCGCGTGCTGAAGACTCTTGCCAATCCTCCATTATTTCCGGCACCAGCAACATCAACTTTGTCATTTTGTCAATGACTGTGGTGAGGTACCCTTTCAATGAAAGTTTTCTGGCAATGGCGCGGCAGGCTTCGATAAGGTCTTCAACGGAATTCTTGGCCTCCACATAATCCTCCGTCCTAGTGCACTTGGATTGGTCGTTAAACTCGTATCCGAGACACGCTGGTACATGCAAAAGTTCCACGGTCAGATATTACATCACGGATGATAAAGACACAATGAACATGCCGGAAAACGTCAAATTCTTATGGAAAATCATTTCGTCAATCCCTTTCGATTCCGCCTCATAAGTATTCCCCTTGGCCACCAGAGTCTTGACTCTTTGCTGGCTGGCTTTGAGCTTCTTGGCCATCTCCGCCATGGCTTGAGCATGCTTTTCCTCCAGCTCCTTTTTGGTTTTTGTCTCTGTTTCATGAGACTCATTCAGGGATTGCTGGAGGGAGGCGTGCTCGGATTTGAGCACTTCGAGCTCGGCGGAGATGTCATCAGTGGAAGGGAGGCTGGCAAGTTTTTCGGTTAGGCGGAAAGCAAGTTTGTCATAAATATGCAGGTGAGTGCGTTGAGGAATTTTCAGCAAGGTGGAACCCGTACCTTCGTTTTTCTTCAAGCGGGTTTCGAGGAGTTCAATAGCCTGCTAGTCCTCCCCTCCCCTTTTCGTCAGCCTCTCGATCTCCGCCTTTTGCTCCAGCACCAACGTCTTCAGATCATCATGTAGTTGACAGGTGTTCTGTGCGGCATATAGGATTGGTTAGTCGGAAATTTAAAATATGGGGGATGGCCGCGAAAGTTAAAAACGGTTCTTGTGTTTGGAAATTTCAAGTTTCTGCAGAGGATCAGTTCAAGATTTTTATAGTTGAAGCATTGGCTCACACATTTTACCTGGAAACTATTTAAACCGATGCTTGGGGGCTAGTGTTACCTGGCGCACGGCCTTGTGCTTGGCAAAAATGACCCGGAGATTGTCCTCGAGGGTCGCAAGATCCTGCTGCTCCGTTTCCGGCTTCCCTTACACTTAATTCATTAAGTTCGTCATTTTTGCATGACGTTGTGCGAGGGAAACTTTCTAAAGAACCGGAAAGAACTGTAGGTGCGTTTTGGGCGTACTGGTTGCACCACTCAGCAGTAATTTCTTTCCAGCATCATTAGCCGTAGCTTCAGACGATGTGTTCTCTGGTTCTTCGGGCGGAGGTTTAGAGGAGGAGGCGCCTTTGACGGAATCGGTGGCCGGTCCTTCTGGGAGGTCATCAAGGTTGATGACATCCTTGGGGATATGGGTTGTGGAGGAAGAGGCCTTAGGCGGAACCTCCACCTCTGGAGTCTCAGGCATCGATGCGGGAGAGTGTTTGGACTTCTTCTTGGGGGGCTTGCTTCCGGTAACTTTGTTGCATGACAAAAGATAGTATAACACTTAGCAGATTTTCAGCTAGGTTGCAAAAGTAAAAGTAAGTCGGAAGATTAAGCGCTTACCTGGGTTTTCCAAAAAACTGCTCAATGTTGGGTTGCGAGCTTCTGCTGGTATCAATCTAGCTAAGGCGGAGTTTCTCCCTCTCTGCCTTCTTGGTGGCCTTGATGCTTGGATCCTCGCGTGCTCGCTTGGACGCCGGGCCGGAGGCAGTGGCTCTCTTCCGCTTAGCAGGACCGGAGGCCCAGGCGCTTCCGCGTTCGACGCGGCTTCCGGGTTGGTGTTGCCGGAGTGAGGGACCCGGGTTAAATTCCCAAGTTTTTTCTCCCTCAGGGCTTCGAGCTGAGCAAATGAATACAAGTCCTTAGACAGAATCACTGGAACCAAAAGGGAAAGATGAGTCAAGTCAGAAGACTTACCGCTGTGCCGGCGCCATCCGTGTGTATATCAATATTACACACGTGAGTGCGAACCTCACGCGGAATTTTGATCATTACCCGGATCCGCCTGTCCAGGGCATCATCGGGAAGGTTATCCTTGGAGGCGCACATGTTGTCGTCGCGCCCCGTGTACTGGAACATCAAGCGGTCTCGATGTTGCAGTGGTTGAATCCGCTTGGTGAACCAGGACATAGTCAGGTCCTTCCCCGACAAGCTGTCCTCCGTCAGCTTGCAGATCCACCTAATCGCCTTGTCAGCTGGGGCGACTCAGAGAGGTGAGGACAGTTGGTCCAGCCGGGGGTCCGTCCTTGAACTCCGGCAACATCCTCGTGCTGGCCGGATCGGAGACATCCTTCACGTAGAAGAATCCTCCGGACCTGTACCTGACGGACTCGTGCCGATCCGTGTGGGGATAGACGCGGCCGGGGCGGATGTTGAAGGTAACGCTCCCGCAGGTGGCAAGCGCCGACGTCTACCGGCCCATCTCCTTTTTAACGGAAAAGAAATACTGAAACAAGGGCAGATCCGAAGTTACCCGGAGATGGCCCTCGCATAGGGTGACGTGGTTGGCGATGGCGAGGATGCTATTTGGGGAGATGTTGTGCGGTTACAAGTGATACGTCCAATTTGCATCACTATTTTATATCATAATTTGCTGTTATTCATTGATATATTTCGTATTGGGACACAATACTTATGTTATTTCATCTATTTTGCATGTTTCATGATTATTTGGAGATCGCGCACCGGAGCCAGGATTCTGCTGGAAAAAGCACCATCAGGATGCAATATTTCGGAAGGATCAACTGTGGAAGGAAATTTTACTAAAAATCCTATTTTTCCAGATGACGAAGGAAGCCAGAAGGGGGAGCCAGTTGGACCCAAGGTGGGCCCACACCATAGGGCGGCGCGGCCCATGGCCTGGCTGCGCCACCATGTGGTGTGGGGCCCCCAGAGCCCCTTTCGCCTCCTTTTCTTCGCGAAACCCTTCGTCCCGAAGACCTAAGCCACAGAGGAATCCTCACGAAGGGTTACAGCCGCCTCTGCGGGGCGGAGAACACCAGAGAGAAAAGAGCTCTCCGGCGGGCAGGAATCCGCCGGGGAAATTCCCCTCCGGAGGGGGAAATCGACGCCATCATCACCGCCATCGAGTTGGACATCATCTCCATCACCATCATCATCATCTCCACCATCATCACCGCCATCTCCACCGCTGGACATCGTCACCGCTGTAGCAATTTGGGTTTGATCTTGATTGTTTGATAAGGGAAACTCTCCCGGTATTGATTTCTACTTGTTAATGATGCTATTGAGTGAAACCATTGAACCGAGGTTTATGTTCAGATTGTTATTCATCATCATATCACCTCTGATCATGTTCCATATGATGTCTCGTGAGTAGTTCGTTTAGTTCTTGAGGACATGGGTGAAGTCTAAATGTTAGTAGTGAATTATGGTTGAGTAATATTCAATGTTATGATATTTAAGTTGTGGTGTTATTCTTCTAGTGGTGTCGTGTGAACGTCGACTACACGACACTTCACCATTTATGGGCCTAGGGGAATGCATCTTGTACTCGTTTGCCAATTGCGGGGTTGCCGGAGTGACGAAACCTAAACCCCCGTTGGTATATCGATGCGGGAGGGATCGCGAGGATCTCGAGTTTAAGGTTGTGGTTAGATTTATCTTAATTACTTTCTTGTAGTTGCGGATGCTTGCAAGGGGTATAATCACAAGTATGTATTAGTCCTAGGAAGGGCGGTACATTAGCATAGGTTCACCCACACAACACTTATCAAAACAATGAAGATTAATCAGTCGTATGTAGCGAAAGCACTAGACTAAAATCCCATGTGTCCTCGAGAACATTTGGTCATTATAAGTAAACAAACCGGCTTGTCCTTTGTGCTAAAAAGGATTGGGCCACTCGCTGCAATTATTTCTCTCGCATTTTACTTACTTTTACTTTATTCATCTGTTACATCAAAACCCCCTGAATACTTGTCTGTGAGCATTTACAGTGGATCCTTCATCGAAACTGCTTGTCAACACCTTCTGCTCCTCGTTGGGTTCGACACTCTTATTTATCGAAAGTACTACGATACACCCCCTATACTTGTGGGTCATCAAGACTATTTTCTGGCGCCGTTGCCGGGGAGTGAAGCGCTATTGGTAAGTGGAATTGGTAAGGAAAACCTTTACTTGTTTGTGCTGATTTTATTTACTGCTCGCTGCTATAAGTCATTATGGAGAGATCTCCTCTTCAATTTCTATTTGGGAAATCTACTACTACTGCAACGGTAGTGGATGAGGCGCCAGGTGAGGAAGTAATACCATATAAAATACCTACGAAAATTATTGAACGTGTTATGGATAACCGCTATGAAGGGGATGGAACTGTCCATCCTGGTGATCATTTACTTGTTTTTGCATGAATTATGCGGGTTATTCAAATGTGCAGGTATTGCTATGAATGAAGTTAGAAAGAAACTATTCTCTATATCGCTGTCCGGTAAAGCGGCGCATTGGTATAAATTGCTTGAAGAATGGTGATTCTCTTGATTGGGAGGACATTGTGCCTTTATTTTATTCCAAATTTTATCCTCCAAGTGAAATTCACAAAGATCGGAACCGCATATATAATTTCTGGCCTCATGATGGAGAGAGTATTGCCCAAGCTTGGGGGAGATTGAAGTCTTTAATGCTCAAATGCCCCATTCATGAGCTTCCTGGTAATGTTATTATTGATAATTTCTATGCAAGACTTTCTTTTCAAGACAAGACTTTGCTTGGATACTTCTTGTTCCGGATCATTTACACGCAACAAAGAAGAGTTTAAAAGGGACCTTCTTGATCGGATCCAAGAAAATACTGAAGGTTGGGAGAACGACAAGGATAGAGAATCGGGTATAATTTATGATTATAAATGCATTGAAGCTTTTATGGATACTGATAAATTTCGTAATATGAGTGCTACATATGGTCTTGATTCTCAAGTTGCTGCAAATCTTTACAAAGCTTTTGCCTCTCATTATGAATTGCCTAAGAAGAATTTTGATAAGTATCATGAACCGTATAAAGATAAAATTGATTCATCTATTAATAAGTGTGTTGTAGTTGAAGCTGCTGATCATGTTATTCCTGAAGCTTATATTGAAAAAACTCCTTTCCCCGCTAAAATGAAGGAGTACTCTGTTATAAATAGTGCGGTTCATAAAAGTGAAAAGAAACCTATAGAACACTGAAGAACAAATAAAAGTTGAACCTGCTTGTTGCAATAGTTAAAGATCTTGTGACTGAAAATGTGGAGGATGGTCATATTATTTTACGTGAAGATGCTTCTAATATTGTTTCACAACCTAATAAACCCAAACAAGCTAGTGTTCCTATGCTATCCGTTAGAATTGGTGATCATTGCTATTATGGTTTATGTGATATTGGTGCAAGTGTTAGTGCTATACCTTATGAGCTTTACACGGAGATTATGCACGAAATTGATTCTTGTGAACTTGAAGATATTGATGTGGTTATTCAGCTGGCTAATAGAGAAACTATTTCTCCAATTGGTATTGTTCGAGATGTGGAAGGTCTATGTGGTAAGATTAAATATCCTGCTGACTTTTTGGTACTTGGTTCTGCTGCTAGTGATTATTGTCCTATCATTTTTGGTAGACCTTTTCTAAATACTTGTGGAGCTATTATAGATTGCAAGAAAGAGAAAATTTTGACTAAATTTGCTGGTGAATCTTATGAGTTTAACTTCTCTAAATTTACCAAAACTCCTTATAAAGCTGATTTGCCTAGTAATGATTTTAAAATGGAGCAGGTGTGCATCTATTGTTCTTGTTCCTAACAATCCTTTGCAGCAACATTTGGAGGATAGCGAGAGTGAAGTTTTTAGGAAAGAAAGAGATGAGCTTGAGGAGATTTTTCTTCGCCAACCTATTCTCAAGCATGATTTACCGGTGGAAGATTTGGGTACAACACCGCCACCAAAGGAAGATCCTGTTTTTGATTTAAAGCCTTTGCCTGATAATCTTAAATACGCTCATATTGATGATAAGAAAATATATCCTGTTATTATTAGTTCTAAGCTTACGAGTTTGAAGAAGAAAGATTATTGCAAATATTGAAGAAACACCGAGGTGCTATTGGCTATACTCTTGATGAGTTGAAGGGGATTTCTCCCTCTATTTGCCAACACGCCATTAATATGGAAGATGATGCGAAGCCTGTTGTTGAACCTCAACGTCGTCTAATTCCTAAGATGAAGGATGTGGTAAGAAATGAGGTATTACGACTTCTTGAAGCTGGTATTATATATCCTATTGCTGATAGTAGATGGGTTAGTCCTGTGCATTGCGTTCCTAAGAAAGGAGGAATAAGCTGTTGTGCCTAATGATAATGATGAGCTCATACCTCAAAGAGTAGTTGTAGGGTATAGAATGTGCATTGATTATCGAAAAGTTAATAAAGTTACTAAAAAAGATCATTACCCTTTGCCTTTTATTGATCAAATGTTAGAAAGGTTATCTAAAAATACTCATTTTTGCTTTCTTGATGGTTATTCGGGTTTTCACAAATTGCTCGTTAAAACTAAAGATCAAGAGAAAACCACTTTTACTTGTCCCTATGGAACTTATGCTTATAGGCGTATGCCTTTTGGTTTATGTAATGCTCCTGCTACTTTTCAAAGATGCATGTCTGCTATTTTTCATGGTTTTTGTGAGAGTATTGTGGAAGTATTCATGGATGATTTTTCCGTCTATGGGAATTCTTTTGATAGTTGCTTGCGAAATCTTGATAAAGTTTTGCAGAGATGTGAAGAAACTAACCTTGTTCTTAATTGGGAGAAATGCCACTTTATGGTTAATGAAGGAATTGTATTGGGACATAAAATTTCTGAGAGAGGTATTGACGTTGATAGAGCTAAAGTTGAAGCCATTGAGAAGATGCCCTATCCGAGGGATGTTAAAGGTATTCGTAGTGTTCTTGGTCATGCTGGGTTTTACAGGAGATTTATTAAAGATTTCTCCAAGATTTCAAAGCCTCTTACTAATCTTCTTCAAAAAGATGTACCTTTTGTTTTTGATGATGATTGTAAGGAAGCTTTTGAAACTCTAAAGAAAGCCTTAACAACTCGCTCCTATAGTTGAACCTCCTGATTGGAATTTACCATTTGAAATTATGTGTGATGCTAGTGATTTTGCTTGTAGGCGCTGTTCTTGGACAGCGAGTAGATAAAAAATTAAATGTTATTCATTATGCTAGTAAAACTCTTGATGCTGCTCAAAGAAATTATGCTACAACTGAAAAAGAATTGTTAGCTGTAGTCTTTGCTTGTGACAAATTTAGATCCTATATTGTTGATTCAAAAGTCACAATTCATACTGATCATGCTGCAATTAGATACCTTATGACAAAGAAAGATGCTAAGCCGAGGCTTATTAGATGGGTACTTCTTTTGCAAGAATTTGATTTACATATTGTAGATAGGAAAGGTGCTGATAATCCTGTTGCCGATAATTTGTCTAGATTGGAAAATATTGCTTATGATCCTGTTCTCGTTAATGATAGTTTTCCAAATGAACAATTAGCTGTAATAAAGGTGAGCTCGCGAGACAGGTCCTTCGTATGCTTGATTATGCTAACTTTATTGTTTCCAAGTACTTGCCTCCAACCTTTTCAGCTCAGCGAGAGGAGGAAATTCTTTTATGACTTGAGGCATTATTTACGGGATGACCCACACTTATATAAAGAAGGAGTGGATGGTATTCTGCGAAGGTGTGTTCCCGAATATGAACAACAAGAGATATTGAGTAAATGTCACGGTAGTGCTTATGGAGGACATCACGCCGGAGATAGAACCGCGCAAAAGGTTCTACAATCAGGTTTTTATTGGCCAACTCTCTTCAAAGATGCAAGGAAGTTTATTTTATCTTGTGATGAATGTCAAAGGGTTGGTAATATCTCCGGACGCAATGAAATGCCTATGAATTATACTCTTGTTATTGAACCATTTGATTGTTGGGGATTTGACTTCATGGGACCTTTTCCCTCTTCAGAAGGTAACACTCATATACTTGTTGCTGTTGATTATGTTACTAAATGGGTGGAAGCCGTACCTACAAAAAGTGCTGACGGTGAGACCTCTTTAAAAATGCTTTTAGATATTATCTTTCCTAGATTTGGAGTACCTAGATATATTATGAATGATGGAGGTTCTCATTTTATTCATGGAGGTTTTAGAAAAACTCTTGCTAGGTATGGTATTAATCATAGAATTGCTTCCGCTTATCACCCTCAAACTAGTGGTCAAGTAGAATTATCAAATAGAGAGATTAAATCTATTTTGGGGAAGACCGTTAATAAATCTAGAAAGAATTGGGCTAGTAAATTGAAAGAAGCACTATGGGCTTATAGAACTGCTTATAAAAACCCCATGGGAATGTCACCTTATAAAATGGTTTACGGAAAAGCTTGTCATTTACCTTTAGAACTAGAACACAAAGCTTATTGGGATGTTAGAGAATTAAATAAAGATCCTAAACTTGCCGGTAATAAGAGGTTGCTACAATTAAGTTCTCTAGATGAATGGAGAAGTGAAGCTTATGAAAATGCTAAACTCTTTAAAGAGAAAGTTAAGAAATGGCATGATAGAAGGATCATCAAAAAAGAGTTTAATATTGGGGATAAAGTCCTATTGTATCGGTCTCGTCTCGGATTCTTTGCGGGGAAATTACTCTCGAAATGGGAAGGACCATATGTTGTTGAGGAGGTGTATCGTTCAGGAGCAATTAAAATTAGCTCTCTCCAAGGCAATGCTACGCAAGTGGTAAATGGACAAAGACTCAAGCATTATATCTCGGGTGATTCTTATAATGTTGATGTTGATATTATTCAAGTGGAAACACCGGAGGCTTTCATCAAAGGACAAATTGACAGTCCGCCAGAACTCGACTTTGAATAGGTAACAGTACTGGTAATGAAAAGTTCGCAATTTACTTTCCCAACCATATTTTTGCTGTTTTTGGAAAATATGAAAAATTACGAGATCGAAACGGAGTGGAAAAGGCGCACCAGGGCGTGCCACCACAGGCCGGCGCGGCCTGGCCTGGGCCCGCGCCGCCCTATGGTGGCACCGCCTCGTCGCCCCTTTCCGACTCTAGTTCGACCTGGTACTTTCCGTTTGTTCTGAAATTTTTTATTATAAAATCCCCCGGACCCCTGGAGGTCCGTATATCGTTTTCTCGACGTGTTTTGTTTCGAGCTGTTTCTGCCAGGATCTGTTTTCAGTTTAGAAGCACCATGGTCTCCAAGAACAAGGGCAAGGAGCTTCCGGATGAAGATGATCAAGATCGTGAGTGGAAAGAGGAGGACAAGAGCGTCAAGGAAGAGGATGAAGAAGAGGTGGAAGAAGTTCCGCAAGTACGCCCGCGTACCACCATTGCAAGCATCGGAGTGGTGTCAAACCCGTTCAACGCCAAGAAGAGCGCACGGATTAGGACCGGAGGAGGATTTCCACGTCACTACCTAGCTCCAAGGACATCTTCTTCAGGAAGGACGGAGCCTGAAGCTGAAGGTTGGGGAAATAACTCCAAGAATTGGGACTCGCCGTTGGACATACTTCTTAATCGCGTCGAGCACAATTCGGAGATGATCCGCAACCTCATGTACAAGATTGACGAGCTTCAGGAACTTGTGGAGAAGCTTGTGAGGAATTCATCACCACCATCGCCAAAGGAGTAATCCATCATCGGTATTGGCATCCCCTTGGTTTGTTCCAAGCTTGGGGGAGTGCCGCGGTATCACATTATCACTACCTTTTACTTTTTACTATCAAGTAGTGTCATATCATGAGTAGGGAAGTTATCGTATAAGATGTGTTGTAGTGTGGAAGTATCTCTCCTTTAGTTTGTCTATGTATCCCTTGGTGTGAGTTATCGTTATGGAATATTAATGAGAAGTCTTATCATTTACATTTTGCACACCTTATTTTAGTTTGCAATTTCTACTATATGATTGATCTTGATTTTAGTATTGGTACCACTTTGGGAGCATTGAGTAAATCTATTTGGTTTTGGCAAACTTAGCAATGGTCAATAGCAACAACACTTTGAGTTTAAGAAGAATAGAGGAAATACATGTAGAAGATGTTATTATCTTTCTTATCAGTTCTTAGCTTGGTATTTTGAAGTTAAAACTGTTTGTGCTTACAAGTAAGATGCATGATTGTTTCTATCACATGTATATTTGTTTGTTTTCCCTCAACTCCTATGCTTGCTATTTAACCTTGCTAGCCAAAGACCTGTACTGAGAAGGAATACTTCTCGTGCATCCAAACCTGAACCCAAACTTATGCCATTTGTGTCCACCTTATCTACCTACTGCATGGTATTTTCTGCCATTCCAAGTAAATACTTCATGTGCTACCTTTAAACAATTCAAAACTTATTACTTCTTATTTGTGTCAATGTTTTATAGCTCATGAGGAAGTATGTGGTGTTTTATCTTTCGGTCTTGTTAGGCAGCCTCCATTAATGGACTAGTGGCTTCATCCACTTATCCTATAATTTTGCAATAAGAGCCGGCAACGGGGTTCCCAGCCCCAATTAATCAACTTTCATTAATAATTCTCTTCACATGTTTTGCCCTGATTCATCGGTAAGCAACTTAATTTTGCAATAGACACTCCTCCATGGTATGAGATTGTTGGAAGGCACCCGAGGATTCGGTTAGCCATGGCTTGTGTAAGCAAAGGTTGGGGGGAGTGTCATCCTTAAATAAACTAAAGTACATGTGTAAACAAAAGAGAAGAGGGATGATCTACCTTGCTGGTAGAGATAACGTCCTTCATGGGAGCCGCTCTTTGGAGGTCTCGTTTGGCAAGGGGGTTAGAGTACCCGCTACCGGTCGTTGACAACGACAAACACCTCTCAAAACTTTACTTTTATTCTCTTTATATGATTTCAAAACTGAAAAAGCTCTAGCACATGATTTAATCCCTCGCTTCCTCTCGCGAAGGGCCTGTCTTTTACTTTATGTTGAGTCAGTAAACCTATTTCCCTCCATCTTAAGCAAGCATTTGAGTTGTTGTGATCAAACTATTATATTGTGATTTGCTTCATCATGGCTTTACTCTTTCTTGTTTAGTACAAGTTTTACCTGAATGAATATAGCTTTGAAAGTCATCAATGATTAATATGATTGAGTACGCAAGTTTACCATAAGTTTTAATATGAGAGCGCTGCTCAATAGATAAGTATAATCTGTTAACTGTTCTCTGACCGAGAACAAAGTTTGCCATCACCAATTATGATTCCTTATGCACCTTTATTTGTGATTACCTTATACTTGTTTCAAGTTGAGTTATATGAGGAAGTTGTTTACTATAATGTCTTGTGTGAATGAGTATGATGCTTCTTGTCCGTATTTTATTTATCGACTCTTCACTCCATAAACATGTGGTCCTGTTCACCGAGTTCAGTTTCGCTTGGGGACAAGCGAAGTCTAAGCTTGGGGGGAGTTGATACGTCCAATTTGCATCACTATTTTATATCATAATTTGCTGTTATTCATTGATATATTTCGTATTGGGACACAATACTTATGTTATTTCATCTATTTTGCATGTTTCATGATTATTTGGAGATCGCGCACCGGAGCCAGGATTCTGCTGGAAAAAGCACCATCAGGATGCAATATTTCGGAAGATCAACTGTGGAAGGAAATTTTACCAAAAATCCTATTTTTCCAGATGACGAAGGAAGCCAGAAGGGGGAGCCAGTTGGACCCAAGGTGGGCCACACCATAGGGCGGCGCGGCCCATGGCCTGGCCGCGCCACCATGTGGTGTGGGGCCCCCGCAGCCCCTTTCGCCTCCTTTTCTTCGCGAAACCCTTCGTCCCGAAGACCTAAGCCACAGAGGAATCCTCACGAAGGGTTACAGCCGCCTCTGCGGGGCGGAGAACACCAGAGAGAAAAGAGCTCTCCGGCGGGCAGGAATCCGCCGGGGAAATTCCCTCCCGGAGGGGGAAATCGACGCAATCGTCACCGCCATCGAGCTGGACATCATCTCCATCACCATCATCATCATCTCCACCATCATCACCGCCATCTCCACCGCTGGACATCGTCACCGCTGTAGCAATTTGGGTTTGATCTTGATTGTTTGATAGGGGAAACTCTCCCGGTATTGATTTCTACTTGTTATTGATGCTATTGAGTGAAACCATTGAACCGAGGTTTATGTTCAGATTGTTATTCATCATCATATCACCTCTGATCATGTTCCATATGATGTCTCGTGAGTAGTTCGTTTAGTTCTTGAGGACATGGGTGAAGTCTAAATGTTAGTAGTGAATTATGGTTGAGTAATATTCAATGTTATGATATTTAAGTTGTGGTGTTATTCTTCTAGTGGTGTCGTGTGAACGTCGACTACACGACACTTCACCATTTATGGGCCTAGGGGAATGCATCTTGTACTCGTTTGCCAATTGCGGGGTTGCCGGAGTGACGAAACCTAAACCCCCGTTGGTATATCGATGCGGGGAGGGATCGCAGGATCTCGAGTTTAAGGTCGTGGTTAGATTTATCTTAATTACTTTCTTGTAGTTGCGGATGCTTGCAAGGGGTATAATCACAAGTATGTATTAGTCCTAGGAAGGGCGGTACATTAGCATAGGTTCACCCACACAACACTTATCAAAACAATGAAGATTAATCAGTTGTATGTAGCGAAAGCACTAGACTAAAATCCCGTGTGTCCTCGAGAACGTTTGGTCATTATAAGTAAACAAACCGGCTTGTCCTTTGTGCTAAAAAGGATTGGGCCACTCGCTGCAATTATTTCTCTCGCATTTTACTTACTTGTACTTTATTCATCTGTTACATCAAAACCCCTGAATACTTGTCTGTGAGCATTTACAGTGGATCCTTCATCGAAACTGCTTGTCAACACCTTCTGCTCCTCGTTGGGTTCGACACTCTTATTTATCGGAAGTACTACGATACACCCCCTATACTTGTGGGTCATCAACAAGTTGTACACCTTGAGGATTTCGGAGAAGAAATCACTCGGAGGCAATGAGAATCCGCGCTCCACTAGCACCCTGGTCAGAACCCATTCTCTGGCTTCGGGCGTCGGGAACAGGGCAGCCGGAACCGTCCTCCAGGATCCGGGTTGTAAGAAGCCCTCCGCCTCGAGGCTGCGGAGCTCGTTATCCGTAGTGGTGCATGGCCACCACCCTCCCTTCGCTTCGCCTTCGCGAGACCGGGCCTTTGATTTTTTGGCGGCGGCCTCATCCACCTTCTTCTCCATCTCTTTGGATCCGGCTAACTCCTCCGGGTTGGCCGATGTTCCTTTTATGTTTTTTCCGGAACCCTTGGAAGGGTCCAGCTCAACAGGTTGGAATGGTGGAGGGGCGGAAGAGATAGGTGTCGCCGATATTGGTTCCGACTGTGATGGAGGCGGAGTCGACGAAGACATCTACAACAAGCGAGTATACTAAACTTAGCCGGAACTATTACTACACCTTAGTCATCCCTACCAACACCGATGAAAGAGCTTGAAGCTAAGGGCTTACCGGAATGGATTCTACGGTGGTTGGAGTCGCCGGCGGTGAGGAATCTGCTGCGGTGGCTTGCCGAACTTAAGAACACGAAGAACTTGTCGCGGCGGCGCTGACTCTGGCGAACTTCCGGCAGACTCCGGCACGGCGGAAGACGGGAGCTCGCTGGCGGCGCTGGACGAAGAGATGAAATGGGGGAGAATGACTGATTAGGGTGAGCGGTGAGATATTTATAGGCGCGGGATGAGATTCGTGCTCCGCATCCTGTGGTCGGAACGTAAGCGTCGCGCCATTGGATGGTTGACACGTGTTGAAAACCCTAGCGGTAAAAATGGCTAAGGATAAGTTGCCGCTCAAATCGCCCAAAATGGCGCCAATATTGGCGGAACCGTTTGAACCTCTCAAGGTTCCCGGTAAGATTTTAAAGAAGATACACCGTTATATCAGTTGGGAAGTAACCCGGAGACACGTTGTAAAATAATGTCAATGGATGAAGTCCCGCGGGACGAAGGATTTTTCTGACATGAAATCTGGAAGAGAAAGTCATGAAGTTGGAGTTCTTCAAGTTTCCCCATGTTATTGAAAGGATTGTCGGAAGCAAGAGATGATTCAAGCAAGGCGGAAAACAAAGAGGTGAATCTCAGAGAACTCTGGGGGGCTACTGTTGTGGGTATACGTCATGGGTGTACCATCGACAGTGCCTAGATCTGGCAAGCCTGGGTGGACCATAGACGGTGATGGTGGCGTATGGCCCATCGGGCGGCCCATTTGCTGTAGATCGATATGGATGAAGTACAGACCAGGAACAAGGAGCCGGATCCACCGACCGACTCTGGAAGTCGGATCCGACCTGGCACATCGGGGGTAGCCGGATCTGGCACGACGTATAAGGGAAGGCGGATCCTTGACGTACACGGCAAGATAGCATACCGTAGTTAGGTGACTTGTATTCTGGCTAGGACTCTCCTTATAAACCCTAGATCCTGGCGTCTTTATAAGCCGGATCCCGGGAGCCCTAGAGGGACAACCACAACTCATTGTAACAACGCGAAAGCGCCCAGATAATTCCAGACAAGCAGCAGTAGACCCTGTCCTCGAGCAGGTGTTTCGAAGCTGGGTAAATCGCGTACCACCGTCCCGAGGACTCTCCGCCCTATGACCCCTACTTCTTCTCCCCCTCGTGAGGATCCCTCCTCCGAGGCACCGTCGAATAGGCAACGACATCCCCCCACTTGAGCGTCGACTCATCATGTTCCCCAGTACCACACTCGGTATGGATGTGACCAAGGAGGCCACAGAAACCACAGAACTTGGGTATCTTCTCGTATTTCACTGCATAAAATTCCCGCTGCTTCTCACAAGAATTTTTTACCACCCAAGCCAGATGTAGGCGAACATCCAGATGAACCCTAACTCAGACAAAATTTCCAAGCCCTTGCACATTGAGTTCAACAGAGACGCACTTGCCAACCTTCTTCTCCACCAAGTTCTTGATAAGAGATTCCCTCCTGTAACCTATTGGGAGTCTGTGAATTTGAATCCATACATTAATAACATTCAGATCAACTGATTGCGTTGAAGCCAAACCATCATACGCCTCAATTGACACAGCATTATGACGAAACAGCCATGGACCCCCTTGTTCTACCTTTATCCAATCACCTAAACAAGAGCATTGCACAGAAAATAGTTTGGCTTCTAATGGAGTGAATATGATCTCCTGGGCCGGGCTCCAAGCCACACGCATGTGCTGTTCAAAGGTTTGGGGGCTAAAGCTATTTGCCGTGTGAACCCTGGCTAAAGCCGTCCACTTCATACCTTGTTTCGGAACATCTTCCTCACCCTCGAACACGAGATCAGCAATCTCGTCCTCGTCTATCCCGAGCCGCATCAGCATGTCATCCAGGTTATTACGCTGCTTCTTCGACCCCGACCCGCTGGTCGAGTCCGTAGAACTCGCTTGAGGGGACGCCATGCTCCTCCACCAAGGTCCGAGAGAACCCCCAGGGGACCGTGCCCAGATCGATGGAGGGAGAGGAGACTTCCCGCCAGCAGAATTCCGACGAAGAAGGCGGAAACCCTAGTCGCCAGGCGATCGCCTGTCTCCTAGGTCAAAAACCCGAACCAGTATATGTAGGACTCACATTAGTTGATTGTGCTCTATGCTCTGATCCTAATAGTCACAACGCTGCTCATATTCAGGTGCATACAAGTTCTATCAGCTGCCAATAGGTTTGTTTGTCTGCTGACAAATTCTCCATCTTGGACAAGCTGGAACTATATACTTGCCTGGTCACTTATGTATTTTTTCTTAAATAACTCAATACTCATGTTTATTATTGTTCACTTTCAGCATATCTTATGGCGGACATAAGATTGTATCTACAAAAGGAACCAGGAGGTGATGCGCTAAAATAAGAATAAAAGACTTTTTGCATACAAAAGAACAGTAACTCACAATTATTCATTGGATACATGTCCTTCACACTCATACCTCTTCTTATATTGCTTCCAACTGAATGTATGAAATTGATATAAATCAAATACATTGCTCTAAATCAATGCCAGGTGTATTGATTTATTCCAATTCTTTATTTTATATAACTTGCTAAATCCTGATTTCAACCACACTATATCGAGATTATTACACCATTTCAATAACCTTTCAGTTTACGCTAGCTTCTTGATGAGGACATCCCTACTACACCATTACCTCCATCATTGATTAACGAAGATGAACCTGCTGTGAAGCTCAAGTCCAATGAAGTTAGGATTGGACCAATTACAAGGGCTCGTGCGAAGCTACTTAAACAACAGGTGAACTTGTTTCTAAACGGTACTTTGATTGATGAGAACTTTATACTGCCTAAGTCCTATTACTTATGTATCATCAGGTATCAAGAGGAGACGAGCGTCGCACGAGGAGTAGAGGAGCAGCTGGATATGAAGACGGACGTCAAGATGGACGTGCAGCTGGACATGGAGCTGGACATGAAGATATCTCATGGTCGCGCGAGGGAGGAGCGGGAGGCATGCGCGAGAGGAGAAGACGACGTCCAGGCCGGTCCAGCACCCGGTCAGACCGGCCTCCAGACCGGCCAGTCCGGTCCCTGGTCCGGTTGACCGGTCGCCAACCGGAAGGGACGCATCGTACCGGGCAAAAACCGGAAAGTTGCGAGGTTTCCGGTTGCCGCCCGGTTGACCGGACGCCAGACCGGCCGACCCGGTCCCTGGCCCGGTTGACCGGATTCCAGACCGGATTCGTCCGAGTCTGTCTCGACCAGATCTATTCTGGGTCGGTTATTCTTGTATCTTTTCGACCAGAACTCGTCCCAGACACCTATATAAGTGCCCATGACGCCCCTCTAGATGCATTAGACCACGTTTAAGATAAACCCTAGTTCTTAGTTGTTTGCTCTAGCAAAACTATTGAATCCCTACACCATATTGCTTGATATTGTGTAGATCCTGAAAAAGTCTTGTGTGATCTGTTCCATTGGAAATTAGACGGTTGCAACTTACCGCTTCGTGGTCGGCGGCTACGTGCGCAAGTGTGTGGAGTTGTGAATATCTTGCAGGGTTGAGAGCTGTTGCATTGGCGACAGGGACCAATCGAGAGATCTCTTTGCGTCATACAAGTTATCATCCACTTCATCATCGTGATTCTCCGCTGCCATCACCCCGTGATCATCATCACCACTGTTGCTTACTGAGAAGATCGGGCCACCCCATATCATCTTGGTATCAGATTTCCAGTTTTCCTCGGTAACCCATCCATATCATCTTGGTATCAGATTTCCAGTTTTCCTCGGTAAGCCATCCATATCATCTTGGTATAAGATTTCCAGTTTTCCTCGGTAAGCCATCCACAATCCACCCCATAGTTGAGTTGTGAGTGTTTCCTATCCAGAAAAAGCCATAAAAAGTTAGGGTTAGGGTTTGCCATAGCCTTAGGTTGCACTAATTTTGAGTTTTAGTTGCTTTTCGTAGTTGTTTTTGCGTATCTTTATCTTTCATCTAGTACAATTGTTAGGGTTTGTGTTTTCTCTATCATCTAGTTTATCATAGTGTGTCAGTTTTTGTTACTCCGAGTCCACATAGCGTACGAGTGTGCTTGTTCCCAACCATAGACACAGCCTATCGATATAAAGTGACTAGGAACTTCCCCAGAAGAGACTAGTTTTACCGCTCGACAGGCTGCTCGTTAGGTTATCGGTGCTTTGCATTTTTCTGTTGGCCGTGTTATCAAGGAGGTGTGTCATATATCAAAAAAAAATATTGAAAAGAAGCAAAAAGAGCTACATAGCTGCGTGTGTTATATACAAAGAAAAAAAAACCAAAAAGAATAGTGTTGTGCTAGTTGAATCAAGTGAAGGCCTAAGTTTACTTTACTGCACCCGTAGTTGAGCAATCTTGTGCCTGTCTCCTTGAGCGTTGCTAGCGTCTCTCTTGTGCATTGCAACCTGTCCCACATATAGTTGCATTGCCCCATTATATCGCCTTGTGTGAGTATCATTGGTTTTCTATGGTCAGCGCTAGAGCTTGTTATTGGTGCAAATAGGTAGCCTCCTATAGCCCCACATATGCCTTGCTTTGTCGTGTGATTTGTTCTTATACCCTTGATATTCGCTTCGCTACATCCGTGCACTAGTTGTTACTACAAGTGGTAAGCAACACTAAGTTACTTTGGAACAGTAAGATTTCCTTTTCTTATCAGTTTTGAGTGAGTTGTGAGAGTACCACCATATATTTTTGATTTAGTGCACTAATCTACTAACGATGTCTGCTAGTGATCATAAACTTGTTAACCAGGAAAACAAGAGTGCTACCGATATCATCACATGGAGGGAGTATGAGGCTCTTCGTAATGAGATGCGACGTGAATTCCGCGCTCAGGACGATGTGCTTAATGGGAAGGTTGAAGAGATCTCCCAAAAGCTGGATGCTACTCATGTGACCGTCACTACAATGAAGATCAAATGACAGATGTCCAACGCAGTCTTGCTAATTTGCGTTTGGCTGTTGAGAATTTGACCGCGCAACAACAACAAGAAGATGACGAAGATCCTGAGCTTCAAGATGACGCACACAATGCTCGTGGTGCGCCACGTGGTAATCGTCCTCGCGGTTGGGCTCCACTGGGCCGCAATGGTCGTGGACAAGATGAGGAAGATGGGTTGGGTAAGCCCAAGTTTTCTATACCCAAGTTTGAAGGAGGAGCTGATGTTGAAGAATACCTCACTTGGGAGCTTAAGATTGAGAAGTTGTGGAGCTTACATCCACATTATACTGAAGATCGGAAGATTAAACTTGCTTCTTCCGAATTTGATGGTTACACTTTGCGTTGGTGGGATGCTTTTGTTCGAAACCGAGACGAGGATGGTGAGCAACCTATACGCACATGGCGTGCCATGAAGGACGCGATGACTTCTCGCTTTGTGCCTACAAATTACTTGCGGAATATATATGATAAGCTGACTCTATTGAGACAAGGTGTGAAGACTGTGGATGAATACTACATGGAGATGGAGATGCTTATGCAGCGTGGCCGTGTCCGTGAGTCTCTCGAGATGACAATCCAGCGTTTTCTCAACGGTTTGAAGTATGATATCAAAGGCATTGTTCGTCACTACAGCTATACCAATATGAATCAATTGTTACATCATGCAAGAGAAGTTGAATCACAGTTGGCTGACGAAGCAAAGATCAAAGGTCGAACTACAGGAGCTGGGCGTTTCACACCCCGTGCGGCACCATCTTCGGCGCCGGCGCCTTCGACGCGCTCCGCACCTTTTTCTACTCCGCCTAGTAAGTAGGTCTCTACTGTGTCTAACACAAAGAAGTCCGAATCTGCTGCAAGTACGAGTGGCTCTAATGTGTCTACTGCGCGTAACCGTGATATGATTTGTCATACATGTGGTGGCAAGGGTCACTTCAAGAGAGATTGTCCTAACCGCAAAGTCATGATTATCAATGAGGACAATGAATATGAGACTGGAGATGATGTTGATCCTACTGCTCCAGAAGATGATGACTATGACACTGATGGTGAAGATGCATATCCGTCTGATGCTCGCACCATTGTTGTGTCGCAGCGTGCTCTTAATGTGTTGCCTAGTGCATCTACTCAGCGCTGCAATTTGTTCCAAACAAAGGCTTTAGTTGGTCCCGACAAGGCTTGCAAGGTCATTATTGATGGCGGGAGTTGCCGCAATTTAGCAAGCAAGGAGTTATGTACCAAGCTGAAGTTGAAGTATCTACCGCACCCGCATCCATACTATATTCGGTGGTTGAGCGACAATGGTGAGATGAAGGTAAACCACATGGTGCGTGTTGAGTTTGCTATTGGACCGTATAAGGATTGCATTGATTTTGATGTCGTTCCTATGACGGTGTGTCACCTATTATTGGGACGGCCTTGGCTCTATGACCGTTCTGTGCAACACAATGACCGTGCTAATACATATCATTTGGAGTTCAAGGGCAAGAAAATCAATTTACAACCTATGACACCACAGCAAATTGTCAATGAGTCTCGTCAGAAAGTTGAAGTCAACTTGGAGGATGCTTCTTTAGATAGGCGAGAGAATTGTAATGTTGTGAGTGATATAACGAAAAATGAGAGAGTGAATTCCTTAGTCTCATTAGCCACCAAAGAAGACATGAGAGAATTTAGTGAGGATCCTACAGCCATGCCTCTTGTGCTCTTGTACAGGGGTACGGTTTTGGTTTCTAACGACATGACCCCTCTTCCTCTTGGTGTTTCTAATGTTTTGCAGGAATTTGGCGACGTGTTTCCGGACGAGGTACTTGTAATGTCCCAGGTTTAGAGACGATCGAGGGGTAGATTTTAGAAAGGGATGTGCATTGCATTGTAATTTACGGGGAAATTTCGCGCTTTTAAACAAAAACTGCATCAAAGGGGGACAAGTTTCTCTCTCGACACCTTACAGGGTTAGGGTTTCGAGAGTGCGATGAACTTGTTCTTACTTATCTAAGTTAGGGTTTTGAGAAGAGAGAAGTGATATTGCATTGAAATCTTAAGTTGCATGATTGAATTACAAGTTAAGTGTTTGAATGAATTCAAACCAAATTTGAATTTGAATTTCAAATTCAAACATCAAATGATTATCAAATAATTCAAAATTGAGATAATTAATCAAACAATTATCATTAAGCAAGAAAATAAATAATACAACAATTACATTAAGCTCATTAAGGAAAACTTGAGCTTTATTGATAATCACACACATAATACATTGTCTTTACAATATTCAGAATTGAATTATTGAATTACAACACATTACAAGAATTAAAGAAATAGAAAAAGGAAAAGGAAAATTACAAGTCATCTAAATATCCTAAATACTACAAGAACATCTTCACTTGATCTTGGACTTGATGATCTTCTGGATCATCTTGATCAATTCTTGATCTCTGCACACAAACACAAAGGAAATAAAACAAGTGTTATGCCAAGTGGCATAGCCACTTGGCAGATTAGCAAAGAAATGGAAAAGGGAGGATATGCACAGGGATCAGTCGAGCTGATCCTTCTCAAGACCAAGTGCACAACACTTGCACACACACACACCCAAGCAGCACACAAGGCTTTGTGCATGCACAACAAGCACACACAAGCACTGGGAGTCACCAAAATGGTGCCAGGCTCAGCTGTCGACCAGAGAGAGCAAGGGAGAAGCATATATAACCTTTTTTGAGCCAAACCCTAGCTGTTCATCGGCAGCAACTCCACAAGGGTAAGCACACCAAGAACATCAAGAACAGGTGAACAGCTAGAGTTGTTTCACCTATCCCATAATCACCAGAATCAAATCAAGCACCAGAAGATTGCAAGGAGGAGCAGGGCAAGCAAACAAAAATCACCAGAAGAAATCCTCTACACCAACAACTCATTCTAGGAGCTGGAGTGAGGTATACCACACAATAGCCTGAGCAAGAACATACCTTGCTCATACATAAGCATGCTTTGCATCACAGGAGCACAGAAGGGTAGGAAAACTTGGATGTATCATCACTTGGTTGCAAAACCATTTGGTGCCAGCAAATAAAGCAAAGGCTAGAAGGAAAACAACCAAGGGAACACTGGTTGTGTCAACACAGTGACACAACCAGAGAAATCCATCATGGATTTGATCCTAATTAGCCATTCCAAGTCACCAAGCACCTAACAGTCTAGCTACACCATCAGAATGGTAGAAATACCAGTTTCTACCAGTATTGTCAACATCAAAAGGCTTCTGGCAGTCAAACATGATCAGCCAGAAAGCATTTGTCCATGCACAGCAAGCCATAGAAAGGGGGAGCTACCCTGGGCAGCATCACAGTGCTGCCAGGGCTACCTCAACCCATAACCAACACTTTAAGCCACCACATCATCACCCAGTAGGGTTCAGTAGTGGGCTAGGGTACCCAACCAGTGGTTGGCATCCATCTAGCCCTAACAAATTCATTGAAATGATCATCACTGATTCACAGTTCACATCATTTATCCATTAAATACAGAAATTTTGGAATTTTATAAAAAAATGATTGATAGCTTTTAAAAAATAATTAAAAATATGAAAATAGATCAGCATAAAATTCTCTATCATAATAAAATACAAAAGAGAATTTTTGAAGACAATTAAGAATAAGTCTTCATTTGATGATTTAAATAATCATTTAAATCACACATAAAATTTTCAATAATAAAAATAAGTCCATTGATGAATTTGGACTTCAAAAACACCTTGACAACATTTCAAGGTTGTATTTACACTAAATATAGTATCTCCAAATTATTCTTAGTAATAACCTCTTACATGAAATAATAACGACATCGGAAGGGGGGAAACAAACTCTAAAACTGGAACCATGCATAATTGCTTCTTTAACCATTGCCCTTATCGGACAATGATGCTATTTTTCAGAACCAGAGGACAAGGGTCAGTCCACACATTCCAACTGCAAAACTTTGCAGTGTTCAGGCAAGTTCATCACTTGCTCATGTCATTTGAGTATTTCTATCAAATTACTTGCAAAGTTTTATGGTTATCACTATTGCATAAAAAAAACAAAACCACTACTTTCATAACTATGAATATGACTATGTGGTGGGCAATGGAACCATGGATTGTGTTGATATGGTGGAGGTTCCATTGCAAGGGTTAATATCCATCTAGGATTAAACAACAAATGTCGCCGAGTGATTCTTGTGCCGTAATACCCGTGTTAACCATAAGATCCGGAGTGGGACGGAGTAGTCAAAAGTGTTTCCACCTCTCGTACATCAACGGATGCGCTTACCGTAGACACTTGACCCAGGTTGGGCAAGCGGTTGGGTGGGGATCCCATTCTAATTCCCCACGGTAAGTGGTCTATGATGGGTTGCAGCTACCGGCGAAGGAGTTTGGTTAACGAGTCCCAAACTGTTGTCATGGTCGGGGTCCATCCTTAATTGGTATAAGAGGACCGACGAGGACCCAGGGTCGGGGTATGCAACAAAGGGTGGGTGTGCGAGGTAGCGGAGGAACATGATTGGCTAGACCTTATACCGGGCCTCACGACGAAGGAAGTGTGGACGGGAAAGCTGCCCGGTTGGCACCGAGGTTAAGATCTCTTATGGGTAAAGCAACACACCTCTGCTGAGTGTAAAGAACTGTGACCTGTCACTCCCTGTTCCGGGATAAGGAACTGCGAACGCGGCCGGAAAGGAGCTCCATGAAGTTCTAGTAAACCGGTGAAGGCTGGCGGACATAGCTCTTTGAAATAAAAGTAATCTCTTGAAGAAATGTTTATCAAAACTTGCATTGGTATTAGACTTTCTGGTCTAATATCGTAGCTAGTGCGTTAAACACCTCTGATCTATAATGAACTTGTTGAGTACGCTCGTACTCATACCACTCTTAAATCCCATGCTTAGATTGTCTGAATCATCTGGAGGAGGACTACAACAACAATGAAGGAGCCGAGATCATCGGCTACGAGGAACCAGACCTCTCAGGAGGTGTTGAAGGCATAGACTATCTCATAGTATACGGAACCGGGGAGGCTTCCGGTGGAGATCAAGCCTAGAAATATCCAATAGTAGTAGTAACCGAGCAGCCCGAACTCTTAGTATTTAGCTGCTCGAGGAAATAAATGTATGACTTAATGAGACTTTTATATTGTAAACTAAGTTGGGTTCGCCTCGAACCCAGGAGTATCCCTCTTAGGACCCAAGAGGAGCTCCAAGATGATACATGTTTGATGCTTGTAATAATAAGTGAATGAGTTATGGACCCCGCTATGTTCTGTTGTACTACTCGAGGGATGTAATATTTACGGAATGGTACTTCGTGAATGTTATATCAACGATCGGCATACTACAACATGCGGTGGTATGCGGGGTCACCACGGTTGGTATCGAGCAAAAGCTTTGACCTTAGGTTGGAACCTAGTAAATGGGACCGAACGTTAGGAGTCAAATAGGATTAGTAAAGAATTCTCTAAAAAGTATGGTGTATATTCACTTGAGAATACAACAATCATATCTTTTAGTGCGATAATTCTTTATTATCTCTATTATGATGCATTATTACTAATCTCATAATCTTTCTATTTCTACAGCCAACATGGCAAGTTCACGTCCCGGACGAAACGTGAAGGTGATGGATTCCATACTGAGTGAATACGAAGGAGGACTTGCGGATATTCTACGAGCCATGTTACTTGAATTTGGGTGTGATCCCCAGATTCAAGTAAAGAAATACATGTACTATGATGGTACTGTATTGGCTAAATGTAGGGTAGGGCTACGACTTCCCGAATCTTTGGGAATGAGTGTAGTAATGCCAGCAGGGGAAGCCCGAACTATGAATACAGCCTACCATATAGCCGTTATGAGAGCCATAACTGATATTCGGGAGCATAAGACGAAAGAGCTTATGGGTTCCGAATTCACACACATTCCTCATATGGAGGAGGACGATGATCCCATGCTAAACCATTTCAAATATGCCAAAAGCAAACCAGCAGAAGCAGCAAAATACATGGACAATAGCCGCAACTTCATATCATTACTCTTTCAGTTGAACCGTCATTTGACGGGAGCAATTGATACAATGCTAGAGGAGTTTACTGAACCCAAGGAGGAGACTAAGGGGAAGGAACCTATGGAGAATGAGGTGCACACACCAGTCTACTCAGCTGGTGATTACATTAGTATTGATCCTTTTGAGCGTGAAACTACACTCGGGAACTATACGGGAAGTTCCTATGGGGGATATGAGGGTGGAGAGGAATCCGGGAACAATCGGCGTTCCGTGACTCCGATAGAAAACTCCACGGGTTGGCGTTGGGGGTCTGATACGGGAACTCATAGTACCACAGCGTATTATGATGGGGAGATGAATGAAGATGCCACGACCCAGCACCAGAGTTATCCGTGGAATGAGGAGGAAGTTGGAGGGTATCCGACACGAGGTTGAGTCGGATACGAATGTAGGAAATACCTATGGTGTAGGTACAGGGGAGTACACCCGATGGGTGGACTACGATGCACTGAATGATCAGTTTGTGAACACTGATTTCTCCCTAGGATCATCATCGGATTCCGACTACCAGCCAACGGGGAGACCTTATGTTCTAGGTTTTGTCAGGAGAACGACACGTTCGACCGGATGGAAGCCTGGAATGTATCGGGAGTGAAGATCGTCTAGAGACTACCAAGGGAAGCAAAGCTACAATACACCAGTACCACGTGTATTGTAGAGTGTAATATTTTGTAGAAATTTGTATATATACTTTAATAAGTGAGTTTGCATACTCACATCGACTTGAGTATTATAATAAGACCACTTAAGTATGTAAATTTATGGTATATGTTTTGTATGATTTGGATTTGCTTCTTGATTTCCATTGCGTGACTAGTTACGTGCACAATGTTGAGCTCAGAAAACTTGCGCATGGAGTAATTATGAGTATCATCTTGTGTTGCAGAACTAGGGGGTTATGTCGGGAGCGTTAGGAGAGGAGACCGAAGCGCAGCGCATGGAGCGCGAAGCCAAACAAAAGGAAGAGGCCGACGAAGCAGCCGAGGAATCAGTTTCCACCACCACCACCACCCATGACGCAACAGAATTTCGTCCAGTACATGCAGATGGTGGAAGAAAGACAACGTATTACGTTGGAGCAGCAGAATAAATTCTTTCAGGAATTGCTGCAGCAAAACAGAGTTGAGAGACCAGAGAATCAGGGAGTCACCTTAGCAGACTTCCAGAATACCAAGCCTATATCTTTTGCATACGCGCCCGAGCCAATGGACGCGGAAGATTGGCTTATGGATACTGAGCGAAAGCTCAATACCGTTGGATGTAACGACCAAGAGAAGGTTCGTTATGCTACACATCTGTTGAGTGGACCCGCCGCATCATGGTGGGATAACATTGTAGCCGTTTACCCGGCGGGAAAGGTATTTACCTGGGAGGAGTTCGCAAGGAAGTTCAGGGAATCCAATGTCCCTGAAAGTATTGTGGAGCTGAAGCGTCGAGAATTTGAAAATCTCGAGCAGAAGGACAAGGCAATCCTGACCTATGTCAGGGAGTTCTCAAAGCTGTCCCGATACGCTGTTGAAGAAGTCAACACCGAGGACAAGAAAAAGAAGAGGTTTCTGAAGGGGTTAAGTCCCCAGTTCAAGGTACAGCTCCGAATGATGAGAGCAACTGAGTTCCAAGAGTTGGTGGATGCAGCCATCACTCTTGAAGATGACTTCAAACAACTGCAAGAAGAGAAGAGGAAGAAGGCCAAGTTTGAGCCTAAGAGGTTTGTTAGTAACAAGCCCAATACCAGCTTGAGTTTCAAGCCAAGGTACAACAACAATAACAACAACAACAACAACAACCAGAGGAGGAACCAAGGATATCAGTCTGCAAACCATATTATATGCCATTCCTGTGGATTCAAAGGACATGTCGCGAAAGATTGTAAGAAGCCAAAGATTATATGCTTTGGTTGTCGCCAGGAGGGGCACATGCTGAAGGACTGCCCCAAGAGAAACACTGGAGGAGGTCAATCTGGAGGAGGAGGAAGCCGAGGAGGAAACACCGGAGGGAACTGGAAGAATAAGAAGCCCTTCGGCAAGCTAAACTGCACCAGCTTGGAGGAGGTGGTGAACTCCGATCAGGCGGTGATAGGTATGCTCCAGATACTCACTCATCCTGGCAAAGTACTTTTTGATACTGGTGCAACCACATCATTCATTTCTCAACAATTCATCATCAAATATGGGATTAGTTGCACTAAGTTAGATACACCCATAACCATACTTTCTGCGGGGGGAACGATAGTAGTAACCCATACCAAACAAAAACAAGTCATCATGATCAATAAGTGCGCGTTTGACGCGGACCTGTTCATCTTACCGATGAAGGACATTGATGTCATTCTTGGCATGAACTGGTTGGAAGCTAATGGAGCATTGATCGACTGTGTGAACAAGACGGTATCGTTGAAAAGCCCCGATGGAAGTAGAATGATTTACCAAGGAGACAAACATACCCAGATCGAAGTTGAGCTACAGCTGAACAGCATGAAGGAGGTGAAGTTAGAGGATATACCTGTAGTGAATGAATTCCAGGATGTGTTTCCTGCGGAATTACCTGGTATGCCACCAGATAGGGAGATAGAATTCACTATCGACCTAATTCCAGGAACAGCTCCAATTGCTAAAGCACCCTATAAGATGGGGCCTAAAGAGTTGAAAGAACTTAAGGAGCAACTGGATGACTTGGAGCAAAAAGGATTCATACAAGAAAGTGTTTCACCATGGGGATCACCTGTGATCTTCGTGGATAAAAGAGATGGAGGTAGAAGGATGTGCGGAGACTACAGGAATCTGAACAACGTCACAATCAAGAACAAGTATCCACTACCAAGAATACAAGATCTATTTGATCAAGTTAGAGGAGCGGGAGTCTTTTCCAAGATTGATCTAAGATCCGGTTGTCACCAGATAAAGATCAAGAAGGAAGACGTTCCAAAAACTGCCTTTGTTTCAAGATATGGACATCATGAATATCTTGTAGTGCCATTTGGATTAACCAATTGTAACACCCCAGCTTTTGCAACCTTGTTTAATTGTCCTTAGTGCAAAAATTAGGGGGAACAAAAACATTTTCTATAAACTAATTAGATGAATTGACTTGATCTGTTTGTTATAATGAATTGCTTTGATCTGCTGGTAGATGAATTGCCTTGATTTGCTTGTTGAGTTTTTTTTTTCTTTCTTGAGGTACCCCAAAGAACAACACCTCTAGTGGTAAAACAAGCAACTCACCTAATAAAACACATGTGCGACTTAGAAAAATTGTTTTCCTTTTTATTACATCAAACCTTGGCAGTTGATCTCTAAGCACCCTCAAGCTGTTATTGGTGACCTCAATGCATGGATTTCATCTATGGAACACCCTCTTCAACCTCCACGTCTTGCATGTCTCGGTCTATCCTTGCAACTCATATAATCAACTTGATCTGGTATCCTATCCAATGTTTCAAGCACCATATCACCTCTTCCTCTTTGCCTCTTATTTTCATTTCAATCCAAGTGTAATCTTCACAAAACCAAGAGTGAAAATTATAGCTACATTATGTGGTGGTCATCCACCCTTGGGATCACTTTTCCCAAAATTAAAACTTTCCTTTCTCTTACAAATTCCCCAACCCTATTTATTTCCTTCCCAGTTTTAACCAAAAAAAAAAAACCACTTCTAGTTTTATTAAAACTTTTTCAAATTGTTTATTCAAATAATAGTAGGCATTGTGGATGGTATTTTAGTACCACCTCATTTCTTTCAACCCAAGAAAATACTTTCAATAAAAGAAGTTTATTTTATTCCTTCTTTTAAATGCATATTTATGGTACTTATGCAAACTCTTGCATGTTGTTGCTCTTTTAAAATTTTGAGAAAAATTATCCAATATGTGAAATGGTATTTGGGGCCATTCCAAACTAAAGACCTACTAGGTCAAGTTCAACTTTTCAAAAACAAAACCCTAATTCGACTTTTTGCTTACTTGATCCCCCCAATAGTTTAACCTCCATCCCAACTTCCTCTAATCACTCTCCTATTTAATTCTTGAGCTAACCATCACCTTAACCAACTCTTTGCTGGTCTACAAAGCCACTTGGGCTTGACCATCTTGGTTTGCTCAAGAAAATGGCCGGCCATGCCATGCATTGGCATTGCCGTGTAAATCTTCATCTCTACTTAATATTATCTTCACCACTTCATCTTCACCTCTGTTATCTACCTCTCAACCTCCTCACCTAGCCAAGTATGGAGCATAATCAGATGCCATCACCATGATCAACATGGCAATAGTATACATTACCGCCTCCATCTCCCTATCTACACCTTGGATCATCTTTTCATCACTTCTTTGACCTTTCCATCGTGAACTTGATCTGAGTCATCTTGCATTGCTCCCATGCCCCTTCTCACTTTTTGCATGTTATGATTAGGTACAAGTCATGCCATGCATAACATATGAGAAGAAAATCTCTCCCCCTCTCTCTCCTATCCCACTCTACCTTGGGAAGCCACAAAACTGCACCCTCTCGCTCCACCACGCAGCCAACCCTGGGAACATGATCTAAACGGTGAGCATGAGGAGACCGAGCCATACATAGGGCATAGGTCCCCTCAGCTCGTAGTATCCCTCCCTCTCCCATCTGGTCAAGCCTGTGGACAGCCAGCATTAAAGCACTATCTTAAAAGACCTACATCTCGACCCTGCTGCACTAAACTAGCCCTAGCCACACCCCAAACCGCCATAGCCATGCCCGACGCCCATGGCCATTTCAACCTTGGGACGGAGAGGTACAGGCCACGCTGAGTCCCTAGGCTGCGCCATGATGATGCCCTGGCACCCCTCTCCCCGATGTTCTTGCTCCCGATGCCCGCCCTGCCCTGCAGAGGCCACGCCATGCCTGCCATTGGATGGGATCACCGCGCCATGCCATTGGCCATGGTCACCGCGCGCCCGTCCGCGGCTGAGCTCGCCCCGCCTATAAAACCCCCGCCCCAGCACACCACTCTCCCCCACACCACCTCTCCCACCTCCCCAGAACTCCCTCTGAGAGCGCCGAGGTGTTTCCTGGTCGCTGCTCGCCGGAGGGAGCCGCCCCGCCATGATCACCGTGAGGATGGCAAGCACGTGGAGCTCGGCCCCGACGCCCTTCTCCCTCCTTCTCTGCCCCTTTATGCTCACCCTCGTCTGCTCTTCCTCACGTGCATCATCTCGCTGTCCAGGGCCACCAGTGAGCGCCGCCGTCGCCGTCCGTCCGGGGACGTCTGCGGAGGAAGACCCGCCGGGGCGAGGCTGCTGCAGGAGGAAGAGCGTCTGGACGCGCCGCTGGATGGCCCTGACTCTCCGCTACCCCGCCGGAGCCGCCGTCGACCGCCGCGTCTCGCCGGTAAGAATCCCGGCCGCCTCCGTTTCTTCCCGTCCTCCGCGCGTGCCTGCGTGCGCCGCGAGGGAGACGAGGACCCGAGCGTGCATGCATGGGCCGCTTGGCCACGCTGGCCATGCAGGCTGGCCCACCCGGGGCCCTCTCTCCCCTTTCTTTTTCTTTTTTTCCTATCTCTACCTGGATAATCTCCTGGGCCGGCCCACTTTGCAACCCTGCGTGGCCCAGGTTTTTCCCGCCCGTGTGAGCCGTTTAAACTTTGGAAATTGCTGTTTGTTGTGATAAAAACCAGTGGCACTCCTCGGTGAATAACTCCAGATCTACAAACCCAAATCGAGTGAAACCAACTGCGTTAGATCAGAAATTTCATTACCATTCCAATGCCACTGACCTCATATTTTTAGGATTTTTGTACGATTTTTAATGTATTAAACATGATCACTGGTTATTGTTTAGTATCTCTAATTTCTAAATTTGAAAAATTAACCTTTTTGAGTGAAACCAATTTTGTTAGCCTTGTTTTAGTACTTACCATCTAGAATAATTATTGATAGACCCTTTTCATAATTTTTGGTTACTATTTGTGCTAAGTGTGTGTCACATGAAATGTTGTACCAAAACTTTTGCTTATAAAATCCTTAACCACCTCTTCTATTTAAAAATGGTCGACCTATGTTTCATTCTTGCAAAACAAAACCCTCTGAGACTTAAACCAAGTTTTATTTGTTTTTCTTAAGTTTTCAAATGTTGGGGTATATGGTTTACTTTCTATTTTTAGTGTAGTGTTTTAAAAATAAAAGAGAGAAATGATTTCTACCTCTTCAAAAATGTTTGAAAATAAAGGATGAATGTTTAGAGGCCAAATCATTGCGCTAGTCTTCTTGATAGTGTTATCTATTAGGGGATGTTTAATTCATACCTTGGTGATAAACATGGAGACTGTTGCTCTTTTGTAAAGCTATCATGCCTTTATTTAGGAGGAATAAATTGGGTGTTCTTATAATCAAATTTAAAGTTGAATTGTGATCCTTAGTATGTTAGCTCTTAGTAGAGTGTTTAGCTATTGATGGTTGATTGTAGATTGTTGAATGTTGTTTTGTTGGTGCAATGTGTTGATTGTGTTCATTTTATATTTTCCGGCGATAGATGCGAACAATTCGGGAAAGAAGAAGAAGTGGTTCGGACAAGGATTTTACTTATATTGTTGGAATACTTATTGGATGGAGTTGAAGAAGTCCAGGGACAAATAGCCAACCAAGGCAAGCCATCTCTTGATCTCTGAATGTTGAATCACATATTGTGGTTACTTTGTTGTTATTCTTGTCTCTCGATCTATTTTGTGTGGTATCTACTTATGTTGATGGAGCAAGCTCACCGTGAGCATGTTGAATTCTCTTTGACACCTCACCTACCACCCCCTTTAGGGAAATGGTGGTCATTATCATGATCTTGGTGTACCCTCTAAGTGAGAGGGCTATGCCCACTTGTCTTGTGTGTGTCGACCTCTTGACACCCTTTTTGCACCCCATAGTGGTATGGTGGTTAGCATCATGCCCTTGTCGTATCTTAAACCCCTTGTTGATGCCATGCATACTTACTCCCAAGTATGTGAACCCCTTGTTGCTATTATACATACTTACTCTCGAGTATGTTGAACCCCTTGTTGATCTTATGCATGCTTACTCTAAGCATGTATGCCCCCTTGACCACCTATATTATCATCTTCTTAGTGGTATGATGATTAACATCATGACCCTGGTTGAAACATCCTATTTATGATGTCCCTATGCATGCTTATCCTAAGTATGTATGATCTCCTTGACACCTCAATTATCATCTCCTTAGTGGTATGATGGTTAGCATCATGCCATTGTTGTCTCTTAGTTCTTACATGAAACTATAGGTTGGGAACCCCTTGGAAAAATACCTTGTTGAAAAGAACTTTTGAAAAACCTTGGGTGAGTTGGACTTACCTAAGTGTGTGTTTATGAAAGAAAAGGATCTTGGCAAAGATGGTTGGAAAGAAAATCTTGTTTTTGAAAACTTTGGCGCCTAAGTATTCACCCGTGACAATTAACCCGCGCAACCACATTACCCTGGAGTGGGACGGGGCTTAGCTCGTAGTTTGTTCTTCTTAACATGGGACACCGCACAACTATATAAGGGTAAGGTTACCCCTGAATCCGGATTGTCGTTGGTGGAGACAATAGTATAACGGGAGGCCTTCGGGGCTGACCCGTCCGGAAGACACTATGGGTCTCCTGGCTTGGCGGTGGAGCCACGCTCAAAGGGAGGTGAGCTGCCACGGTGCCGGGGAGGTACATACTCCATAGGGTAGGATCCCGTGCTAAGACGAATAGGCGAAAGGCTATGTCCGAGTTTTTGTCATGGCATAGTTGATATGCGGGGATGATGCCCACATGATGAACTCGCAGATCTTGTGGGGAAAGTGTGCAAACTCTGCAGAGTCAAATCTATTCGAATAGCCGTGTCCGCGGTCATGGACGGTTGGAATGGCTGTTGCTTAGCCTGATGAGTTTTTGGTTTACAAAAATTGTTTGGAAAATGAAAGAAAGGAACTTGTTATCGGAGTACCGGAAGGGTACGGGAATGGTTTGGTTGACCATATGGAGATGGTCGGAAAGGAATCAAAATTGGGTTACCCCTCCCTAGTGTTTTATGTTGTAGAACTCTTTTGAAGTATCTTCTTCAATAGAGATATAGAGATGTCTTAGATAAATTCTTGAAGTGTTCCCTTCAATCGAGAAGTTGGGATGATATCTCCACCAAAAACATCTCTTCTCTTCTACATGCTATATCCACAATAGAAACTATTCTTCCTCTCTTGCCTTCTTTAGTTAGAATTGTTATCACCTTCTTGATGGTTTGCGAGTACAATTCAAATGTACTCACGGCTTTGTCCCTGGCTATTTACTTGGCCAGACTTGGAGGAACTCGACAGATGAAGAAGGAGCTGGCGATGTCTATGCGAGCTAGGAACGTCTTCCCAGTCAGTTGCCTGTAGGGTTTTGGCAGATGACTTGGGCTCTACGCTGCTGAAGTGATTCCGCGACTCTGATGATTAGATTAGGCCCTTTCGAGGCTATTATGTAAAGATTGGTCATGTGACCTCATTGTAATCTTCTTATTACGTTTTGTAAAGGATGATGTAATTTGATATCAGTTCGGTTATGTGTTCACGGCGCACTGATCATGGGATCGTGAACTGTATACATAAGAGGGTATTTCGGACAGTTAGTCCGGGGTCCCCACAGAGCTGGTATCAGAGCTATCCTGACTGTAGGAGACCTTAGTTAGCATGGACGTTATTTAGGAAACAAGTACTTGAGAAAAACTATTTACGAAACAAATTCTTCCTTTAGTCGAAAGCATAGCTTCTACTCCTCTTATTTCTAAATTCTTATCTCCCTGCTTTATTAAAATATTTGAAAATTATTACTCTATTGTCTCATCCACTTCAAACCTACATATTGGACGATGTCCCAAACTTAGACCGGAGACTCGAACTCAAAGATGGATCAATCTCTCAGGGAGACTCATGTAGCTCCAACATCAGTTATTGAAGATTGGATGCCGACTTAGCCGTGTGCATAAAGGGATAAAAAGACCATGTCTTTGGTTGACGCCAAAGTCTGTCAAGGAGCTGACCTTGTTCCTCCGTGGACTTGCGCCTTTTTGCAGTCGTCTGGGATCAAGTCCTCAGTTCTTGGCTAGTAATTTTTAGGACAGCTACGAGAAGTTGTCAACTTTGGGAGTATCTCGACAGCTACTCCTCTGAAGACCTCACGTCCCTGGGATGATGAGACCAGAAGTTCTACGCAGTTTTCACCTCCACTTCAACATCGACGACTCAACACCAGGCTGCTTCACCACCAACTGCTTCGAGAAGCCTTGTTGAAGACGATGTCAGCCGGTTAAAGACATCAACATATGTGACCACCCCCAAACATATAGGATGGATAGGACAAACTCAATCGCTTTGATTGAGCTACCCCCACGTATTAGGTATCCCTAGATACTTTGAGTGCCTTGTTTGGTTTGATGATTGCTTGTAGTTTCCTCATGTGCTGCTTGAGTGATTTTATCTGTTTGTTGTGTATGTTTGTCTTGGTCTTTCGGTGTGAAAAAAAAACCCTCTTAGTGTGATAAACCAACTTAGAAAGCCTCCCAAACATGTTTCCACCCTCATCTATCCCGCTGATGGATTGCTAACATCTAGGTAGTTGGATAGGTTAACGAAAGGCTCTAACTCTAACCCCGTTAGCAGTTGTTTTTCAACCGTCAGAAAAACTAACCCAGACCCCTATCAACGCTGACTACTTCCAAGATCAGCTGAAGCATCTCTACTACGCCAAGAAAGAAGAAGCCCGTACCTTCAGGAGTGACTGCACTTCTGCGAGAGGACATACTAACTTAGTCTTACCTTAGAGCAAAATCACGCTAACCTTGAGGGTATCTTCATGAAACTACCCTCTAGCACATCGTCTAACAAGCTGAGAGAACAATAGCGTCAAAGTCATGTTACATCACATGGTTCATCTGGTCCTCATCAAGTGAAGCTCATGAAGATACCTCAAGACTCAAGATTAGGAGTAATTTACCCGCTCACTTCTTAACTGGTATAAGTCAGCACCGACCATCAAGCTGAAGATTGTCTTCAACAACCCTTGTTGCTGTTTCAGATGGATACCAACCAGGAGTTCCATCGACTTATTAACTCACCGCGTGTCCCATATGGTCTAGAAAACACCGTGAGTGCCACTTGAAGTTATGGTCTACACGTCTCCCCCCAAAGATCCTTCAACTGGTTACGGAAGATTGACGACTTCTTCAGAAGCCCAAGACAGGACTGCAAGGCAAAAGATCTGAGTTTTTCCAAAAGCCCGACGAAAAATCTTAAGGGTGGTCTTCCACTAAAAATTGGAGCTGACCCTACAATTTTAAACCTTTCTAAAACACCGTTGGGAACTTGGGATGCACTAACTCCCCTTGAAGCTGTGGACTGCACCTCGTTCCCTGAAGATGCTTCAATTCAAGACGAGAGAAAGATCACTTCTTCAAAAGCACCGACAAGACCCGTGGCCGAAGCTTAGAGTTTTTATACACCCCCCCCATGAACAATTTTAAGGGTGGAAGACTTCATCTTCCACTAAAATTTAAAGTTAACTCTAAAAAGTTTTCAACCTTGCTACAGCACTGTTGGAGTGCACTAACTCTCCCAGAATCTTGAACCCCCGCTAGGATCGCTTAGAAGCTACAGATCTAACACCTACATGGAGAAGTCAACCTCTTCACGAAGCTTGCCCTCGGCCAGAAGCTACCATGCCTCTCAAGAAGCTGAAGTTGCAACCCTCTCAACAACGACACATCTACAGAAGAATGGAGTCTAACTTTAGCTAAACTCTACAACCCTCTGGTTCTACGCTCAGTAATCTCGGGACGAGATTATTTTAAGGGTGGAAGATCTGTAACACCCCAGCTTTTGCAACCTTGTTTAATTGTCCTTAGTGCAAAAATTAGGGGGAACAAAAACATTTTCTATAAACTAATTAGATGAATTGACTTGATCTGTTTGTTATAATGAATTGCTTTGATCTGCTTGGTAGATGAATTGCCTTGATTTGCTTGTTGAGTTTTTTTTTCTTTCTTGAGGTACCCCAAAGAACAACACCTCTAGTGGTAAAACAAGCAACTCACCTAATAAAACACATGTGCGACTTAGAAAAATTGTTTTCCTTTTTATTACATCAAACCTTGGCAGTTGATCTCTAAGCACCCTCAACTGTTATTGGTGACCTCAATGCATGGATTTCATCTATGGAACACCCTCTTCAACCTCCACGTCTTGCATGTCTCAGTCTATCCTTGCAACTCATATAATCAACTTGATCTGGTATCCTATCCAATGTTTCAGCACCATATCACCTCTTCCTCTTTGCCTCTTATTTTCATTTCAATCCAAGTGTAATCTTCACAAAACCAAGAGTGAAAATTATAGCTACATTATGTGGTGGTCATCCACCCTTGGGATCACTTTTCCCAAAATTAAAACTTTCCTTTCTCTTACAAATTCCCCAACCCTATTTATTTCCTTCCCCAGTTTTAACCAAAAAAAAAAAACCACTTCTAGTTTTATTAAAACTTTTTCAAATTGTTTATTCAAATAATAGTAGGCATTGTGGATGGTATTTTAGTACCACCTCATTTCTTTCAACCCAAGAAAATACTTTCAATAAAAGAAGTTTATTTTATTCCTTCTTTTAAATGCATATTTATGGTACTTATGCAAACTCTTGCATGTTGTTGCTCTTTTAAAATTTTGAGAAAAATTATCCAATATGTGAAATGGTATTTGGGGCCATTCCAAACTAAAGACCTACTAGGTCAAGTTCAACTTTTCAAAAACAAAACCCTAATTCGACTTTTTGCTTACTTGATCCCCCCAATAGTTTAACCTCCATCCCAACTTCCTCTAATCACTCTCCTATTTAATTCTTGAGCTAACCATCACCTTAACCAACTCTTTGCTGGTCTACAAAGCCACTTGGGCTTGACCATCTTGGTTTGCTCAAGAAAATGGCCGGCCATGCCATGCATTGGCATTGCCGTGTAAATCTTCATCTCTACTTAATATTATCTTCACCACTTCATCTTCACCTCTGTTATCTACCTCTCAACCTCCTCACCTAGCCAAGTATGGAGCATAATCAGATGCCATCACCATGATCAACATGGCAATAGTATACATTACCGCCTCCATCTCCCTATCTACACCTTGGATCATCTTTTCATCACTTCTTTGACCTTTCCATCGTGAACTTGATCTGAGTCATCTTGCATTGCTCCCATGCCCCTTCTCACTTTTTGCATGTTATGATTAGGTACAAGTCATGCCATGCATAACATATGAGAAGAAAATCTCTCCCCCTCTCTCTCCTATCCCACTCTACCTTGGGAAGCCACAAAACTGCACCCCTCTGCTCCACCACGCAGCCAACCCTGGGAACATGATCTAAACGGTGAGCATGAGGAGACCGAGCCATACATAGGGCATAGGTCCCCTCAGCTCGTAGTATCCCTCCCTCTCCCATCTGGTCAAGCCTGTGGACAGCCAGCATTAAAGCACTATCTTAAAAGACCTACATCTCGACCCTGCTGCACTAAACTAGCCCTAGCCACACCCCAAACCGCCATAGCCATGCCCGACGCCCATGGCCATTTCAACCTTGGGACGGAGAGGTACAGGCCACGCTGAGTCCCTAGGCTGCGCCATGATGATGCCCTGGCACCCCTCTCCCCGATGTTCTTGCTCCCGATGCCCGCCCTGCCCTGCAGAGGCCACGCCATGCCTGCCATTGGATGGGATCACCGCGCCATGCCATTGGCCGGGTCACCGCGCGCCCGTCCGCGGCTGAGCTCGCCCCGCCTATAAAACCCCCGCCCCAGCACACCACTCTCCCCCACACCACCTCTCCCACCTCCCCAGAACTCCCTCTGAGAGCGCCGAGGTGTTTCCTGGTCGCTGCTCGCCGGAGGGAGCCGCCCCGCCATGATCACCGTGAGGATGGCAAGCACGTGGAGCTCGGCCCCGACGCCCTTCTCCCTCCTTCTCTGCCCCTTTATGCTCACCCTCGTCTGCTCTTCCTCACGTGCATCATCTCGCTGTCCAGGGCCACCAGTGAGCGCCGCCGTCGCCGTCCGTCCGGGGACGTCTCGCGGAGGAAGACCCGCCGGGGCGAGGCTGCTGCAGGAGGAAGAGCGTCTGGACGCGCCGCTGGATGGCCCTGACTCTCCGCTACCCCGCCGGAGCCGCCGTCGACCGCTGCGTCTCGCCGGTAAGAATCCCGGCCGCCTCCGTTTCTTCCCGTCCTCCGCGCGTGCCTGCGTGCGCCGCGAGGGAGACGAGGACCCGAGCGTGCATGCATGGGCCGCTTGGCCACGCTGGCCATGCAGGCTGGCCCACCCGGGGCCCTCTCTCCCCTTTCTTTTTCTTTTTTTTTCCTATCTCCACCTGGATAATCTCCTGGGCCGCCCCACTTTGCAACCCTGCGTGGCCCAGGTTTTTCCCGCCCGTGTGAGCCGTTTAAACTTTGGAAATTGCTGTTTGTTGTGATAAAAACCAGTGGCACTCCTCGGTGAATAACTCCAGATCTACAAACCCAAATCGAGTGAAACCAACTGCGTTAGATCAGAAATTTCATTACCATTCCAATGCCACTGACCTCATATTTTTAGGATTTTTGTACGATTTTTAATGTATTAAACATGATCACTGGTTATTGTTTAGTATCTCTAATTTCTAAATTTGAAAAATTAACCTTTTTGAGTGAAACCAATTTTGTTAGCCTTGTTTTAGTACTTACCATCTAGAATAATTATTGGTAGACCCTTTTCATAATTTTTGGTTACTATTTGTGCTAAGTGTGTGTCACATGAAATGTTGTACCAAAACTTTTGCTTATTTAAAATCCTTAACCACCTCTTCTATTTAAAAATGGTCGACCTATGTTTCATTCTTGCAAAACAAAACCCTCTGAGACTTAAACCAAGTTTTATTTGTTTTTCTTAAGTTTTCAAATGTTGGGGTATATGGTTTACTTTCTATTTTTAGTGTAGTGTTTTAAAAATAAAAGAGAGAAATGATTTCTACCTCTTCAAAAATGTTTGAAAATAAAGGATGAATGTTTAGAGGCCAAATCATTGCGCTAGTCTTCTTGATAGTGTTATCTATTAGGGGATGTTTAATTCATACCTTGGTGATAAACGTGGAGACAGTTGCTCTTTTGTAAAGCTATCATGCCTTTATTTAGGAGGAATAAATTGGGTGTTCTTATAATCAAATTTAAAGTTGAATTGTGATCCTTAGTATGTTAGCTCTTAGTAGAGTGTTTAGCTATTGATGGTTGATTGTAGATTGTTGAATGTTGTTTTGTTGGTGCAATGTGTTGATTGTGTTCATTTTATATTTTCCGGCGATAGATGCGAACAATTCCGGGAAAGAAGAAGAAGTGGTTCGGACAAGGATTTTACTTATATTGTTGGAATACTTATTGGATGGAGTTGAAGAAGTCCAGGGACAAATAGCCAACCAAGGCAAGCCATCTCTTGATCTCTGAATGTTGAATCACATATTGTGGTTACTTTGTTGTTATTCTTGTCTCTCGATCTATTTTGTGTGGTATCTACTTATGTTGATGGAGCAAGCTCACCGTGAGCATGTTGAATTCTCTTTGACACCTCACCTACCACCCCCTTTAGGGAAATGGTGGTCATTATCATGATCTTGGTGTACCCTCTAAGTGAGAGGGCTATGCCCACTTGTCTTGTGTGTGTCGACCTCTTGACACCCTTTTTGCACCCCATAGTGGTATGGTGGTTAGCATCATGCCCTTGTCGTATCTTAAACCCCTTGTTGATGCCATGCATACTTACTCCCAAGTATGTGAACCCCTTGTTGCTATTATACATACTTACTCTCGAGTATGTTGAACCCCTTGTTGATCTTATGCATGCTTACTCTAAGCATGTATGCCCCCTTGACCACCTATATTATCATCTTCTTAGTGGTATGATGATTAACATCATGACCCTGGTTGAAACATCCTATTTATGATGTCCCTATGCATGCTTATCCTAAGTATGTATGATCTCCTTGACACCTCAATTATCATCTCCTTAGTGGTATGATGGTTAGCATCATGCCATTGTTGTCTCTTAGTTCTTACATGAAACTATAGGTTGGGAACCCCTTGGAAAAATACCTTGTTGAAAAGAACTTTTGAAAAACCTTGGGTGAGTTGGACTTACCTAAGTGTGTGTTTATGAAAGAAAAGGATCTTGGCAAAGATGGTTGGAAAGAAAATCTTGTTTTTGAAAACTTTGGCGCCTAAGTATTCACCCGTGACAATTAACCCGCGCAACCACATTACCCTGGAGTGGGACGGGGCTTAGCTCGTAGTTTGTTCTTCTTAACATGGGACACCGCACAACTATATAAGGGTAAGGTTACCCCTGAATCCGGATTGTCGTTGGTGGAGACAATAGTATAACGGGAGGCCTTCGGGGCTGACCCGTCCGGAAGACACTATGGGTCTCCTGGCTTGGCGGTGGAGCCACGCTCAAAGGGAGGTGAGCTGCCACGGTGCCGGGGAGGTACATACTCCATAGGGTAGGATCCCGTGCTAAGACGAATATGCGAAAGGCTATGTCCGAGTTTTTGTCATGGCATAGTTGATATGCGGGGATGATGCCCACATGATGAACTCGCGGATCTTGTGGGGAAAGTGTGCAAACTCTGCAGAGTCAAATCTATTCGAATAGCCGTGTCCGCGGTCATGGACGGTTGGAATGGCTGTTGCTTAGCCTGATGAGTTTTTGGTTTACAAAAATTGTTTGGAAAATGAAAGAAAGGAACTTGTTATCAGAGTACCGGAAGGGTACGGGAATGGTTTGGTTGACCATATGGAGATGGTCGGAAAGGAATCAAAATTGGGTTACCCCCTCCCTAGTGTTTTATGTTGTAGAACTCTTTTGAAGTATCTTCTTCAATAGAGATATAGAGATGTCTTAGATAAATTCTTGAAGTGTTCCCTTCAATCGAGAAGTTGGGATGATATCTCCACCAAAAACATCTCTTCTCTTCTACATGCTATATCCACAATAGAAACTATTCTTCCTCTCTTGCCTTCTTTAGTTAGAATTGTTATCACCTTCTTGATGGTTTGCGAGTACAATTCAAATGTACTCACGGCTTTGTCCCTGGCTATTTACTTGGCCAGACTTGGAGGAACTCGACAGATGAAGAAGGAGCTGGCGACGTCTATGCGAGCTAGGAACGTCTTCCCAGTCAGTTGCCTGTAGGGTTTTGGCAGATGACTTGGGCTCTACGCTGCTGAAGTGATTCCGCGACTCTGATGATTAGATTAGGCCCTTTCGAGGCTATTATGTAAAGATTGGTCATGTGACCTCATTGTAATCTTCTTATTACGTTTTGTAAAGGATGATGTAATTTGATATCAGTTCGGTTATGTGTTCACGGCGCACTGATCATGGGATCGTGAACTCTATACATAACAGGGTATTTCGGACAGTTAGTCCGGGGTCCCCACACCAATGCCCCAGCAATTTTCATGAATCTCATGAATAAGATTTTCATGCCATGTCTAGACAAGTTCGTCATCGTATTTATCGATGATATCTTGATCTATTCCAAGGATAAAGCGGAACATGCTGAACATCTGAAGATAGTGTTGCAAACACTAAGAGAACATCAACTCTATGCCAAGTTTAGCAAGTGTGAATTTCTTGGTCATGTCATTAGTAAAGATGGAATAGCTGTTAACCCAAGCAAGGTAGCAGCAGTTCTAGAGTGGGAAGCACCCAAGACTGTCAAGGAGATCCGAGGATTCCTAGGAATGGCATGATACTATCGGAGGTTTATTGAAGGATTCTCCAAAATAGCAGGACCAATGACGAAGCTGTTAAGGAAGAATACACCATTCGTGTGGTCTGATGAGTGTGAGAAGAGTTTTCAAACTCTAAAAGAGAAACTCACCACAGCACCGGTGTTGGCAGTTCCTGAAGTTGGCAAGGATTACACCGTGTACTGCGACGCATCCAAACATGGATTAGGTTGTGTACTCATGCAAGATCGGAAGGTAATATCTTATGGATCGAGGCAACTCAGACCTCATGAAGTGAATTATCCAACACATGATTTAGAATTAGCAGCAGTTGTTTTTGCACTCAAAACATGGAGACATTTCCTTTATGGAGCCAAGTGTGAGCTCTATACAGATCATAAGAGTCTCAAATATTTATTCACTCAAAAGGAACTCAACATGAGGCAGAAAAGATGGTTAGAATTAATCAAGGATTATGATTTGACCATCAATTATACTCCAGGAAAGGCTAATGTTGTAGCGGATGCTTTGAGTAGAAAGAGCACTTGAGGAGTGGAACAAGAGTTATCACCAGAATTGAAAAAGGAAATAAGTCAAGCCCAAATACAACTTTGGGAGAAAGAAGCTCATGAAGTACTATCAGCTTTACAAGTAGCCGATAAGCTAAATGTCAACCTGAAGAATGAGATAATGATGGGTCAGTTGGACGATCCATTCATCGTGGAGGAGATGAGAAGGATAGATGAAGGAAGACCATCAGAATTTAATCGAGGAGAATCGGGATCGTTATGGTTCCAGAAGAGAATTTGTGTTCCGGATATTGCTGAAATCAAGGAAGTAATACTCCGGGAAGCCCATCAAACACCATACTCCATTCATCCGGGAAGTACGAAGATGTACATGGATTTAAAGGAGCTATTCTGGTGGAACAATATGAAGAGAGAAATAGCACAATATGTGGCGGAATGCCATACCTGCCAAAGAGTGAAGGCTGAACATCAGAGTCCGGCAGGGAAATTACAACCTTTACCTATTCCAGAATGGAAATGGGAGGAGATAGGAATGGATTTTATCACCGGACTACCCATGACCAATAAAAAGAAGGACATGATATGGGTAATTGTGGACCGGTTAATGAAAAGTGCACACTTCTTAGCGGTAAACCAGCAAGATAAAGAAGAGAAACTCATCGATCTTTACATCAAAGAGATCGTGAGTAAACATGGAGTGCCCAAGAAGATCGTGTCGGATCGAGGATCCGTATTCACGTCAGCATTTTGGAAGTAATTACATGAAGCTTTAGGATCCAAGTTGGATTATAGTACCGCCTATCATCCTCAGACAGGTGGACAAACGGAGAGAACTAACCAGATTTTAGAAGATATGCTTAGGGCTTGTGCCCTAGACTTCGGAGGATCATGGGAAGAGCACTTACCACTAGCAGAGTTTTCATACAATAACAGCTATCAAAGCAGCATTAAGATGGCACCGTTTGAAGCTCTCTATGGAAGAAAGTGTAGATCACCGATATGTTGGTATGAAACTCGGAGCAAGCAAGGAGTTCAATCCTGATTATGTCAAGGAAAAGCAGCACATCATTGACATTATAAGAGATAGACTGAAGATAGCCCAAAGTCGACAAAAGAGCTATGCAGACCAAAAGAGAAGAACATGGGAGCCAAGATTTGGAGACATGGTATATCTTAAGGTGAGCCCGATGAAAGGACTCCAGAGGTTTGGAGTAAAAGGAAAACTCAGCCCTAGATACATCGGACCTTTCAAGATACTGAGTCAGAACCGAGGATTAGCCTTTGAATTGGATCTACCGGGAAGGCTAGCACAAGTTCACAATGTATTCCATGTGTCACAACTCAGGAAATGCTTAAGGACCCCAGATGAGCCAATATCACATGCTGAGCTCGAGTTACAACCAGATTTGACTTACATCGAGAAACCAGCCAAGATTCTCGAGGAAAGCTGGAAACAACTCAGATACTGCAAGATACAATGGAAGCATCATCCCGAGAGGGAAGCCACCTGGGAAAAGGAAGAAGACTTGAGGAAAACATACCCCGAACTGTTCAGGTATTACAACCACAACTTCGGGACGAAGTTTTCTTTAAGGGGGAAAGGCTGTAATGTCCCAGGTTTAGAGACGATCGAGGGGTAGATTTTAGAAAGGGATGTGCATTGCATTGTAATTTACGGGGAAATTTCGTGCTTTTAAACAAAAACTGCATCAAAGGGGGACAAGTTTCTCTCTCGACACCTTACAGGGTTAGGGTTTCGAGAGTGCGATGAACTTGTTCTTACTTATCTAAGTTAGGGTTTTGAGAAGAGAGAAGTGATATTGCATTGAAATCTTAAGTTGCATGATTGAATTACAAGTTAAGTGTTTGAATGAATTCAAACCAAATTTGAATTTGAATTTCAAATTCAAACATCAAATGATTATCAAATAATTCAAAATTGAGATAATTAATCAAACAATTATCATTAAGCAAGAAAATAAATAATACAACAATTACATTAAGCTCATTAAGGAAAACTTGAGCTTTATTGATAATCACACACATAATACATTGTCTTTACAATATTCAGAATTGAATTATTGAATTACAACACATTAGAAGAATTAAAGAAATAGAAAAAGGAAAAGGAAAATTACAAGTCATCTAAATATCCTAAATACTACAAGAACATCTTCACTTGATCTTGGACTTGATGATCTTCTGGATCATCTTGATCAATTCTTGATCTCTGCACACAAACACAAAGGAAATAAAACAAGTGTTATGCCAAGTGGCATAGCCACTTGGCAGATTAGCAAAGAAATGGAAAAGGGAGGATATGCACAGGGATCAGTCGAGCTGATCCTTCTCAAGACCAAGTGCACAACACTTGCACACACACACACCCAGCAGCACACAAGGCTTTGTGCATGCACAACAGCACACACAAGCCTGGGGAGTCACCAAAATGGTGCCAGGCTCAGCTGTCGACCAGAGAGAGCAAGGGAGAAGCATATATAACCTTTTTTGAGCCAAACCCTAGCTGTTCATCGGCAGCAACTCCACAAGGGTAAGCACACCAAGAACAGCAAGAACAGGTGAACAGCTAGAGCTGTTTTACCTATCCCATAATCACCAGAATCAAATCAAGCACCAGAAGATTGCAAGGAGGAGCAGGGCAAGCAAACCAAAATCACCAGAAGAAATCCTCTACACCAACAACTCATTCTAGGAGCTGGAGTGAGGTATACCACACAATAGCCTGAGCAAGAACATACCTTGCTCATACATAAGCATTCTTTGCATCACGAGAGCACGAAGGGTAGGAAAACTTGGATGTATCATCACTTGGTTGCAAAACCATTTGGTGCCAGACAAATAAAGCAAAGGCTAGAAGGAAAACAACCAAGGGAACACCGGTTGTGTCAACACAAGTGACACAACCAGAGAAATCCATCATGGATTTGATCCTAATTAGCCATTCCAAGTCACCAAGCACCTAACAGTCTAGCTACACCATCGAATGGTAGAAATACCAGCTTTCTACCAGTATTGTCAACATCAAAAGGCTTCCGGCAGTCAAACATGATCAGCCGTAAAGCATTTGTCCATGCACAACAAGCCATAGAAAGGGGAGCTACCCTGGGCAGCATCACAGTCATGCCGTGGCTACCTCAACCCATAACCAACACTTTAAGCCACCACATCATCACCCAAGAGGGTTCGAGAGTGGGCTAGGGTACCCAACCAGTGGTTGGCATCCAGCTAGCCCTAACAAATTCATTGAAATGATCATCACTGATTCACAGTTCACATCATTTATCCATTCAACAAAGCAAACCAACACAGATAAATGAATTACACAAGCAAATGATGCAATAGAATCTTGCTGGTGATCCAATGGATCACTGCAAGTATCAACAGGTGCTTGAGCAAGTACAATCACACCAGGCCAAGCCTGTGTGATACACACACAGCATAGAGTGAGCAATAGTGAGGCACTGACACCAAAGAGCAGCTTTTACAAGCACCTAGTGATCATATGAACACCAGAAGCTTGCTAGAGCATGTTACTGCATGCTAGAACTCATTCTAAGCAATTAACACATGGACAGATAATTAAATTAATCATATAACTGAACAATTGCATCACAGATAAGGGCATCAGGCAGCACAATTGTATCCAGAAGCACTTCATCAAAGAAAGGGGCAGTTAAATTAACAACTAGGCTCAAATGAGCATGTCCATGAATTAAAGCACAGATAAAATCTCATCAGGAGCACTGGCACTTGCCAAAGGCAAGGATCATCACAGCATGATCAAGTCAGGGGCAAGCAATGGCATATACAGGAGAGGCATAGTACACCGAGCAACAGCAGGAGCCACTAAATTACACAGAGCACCACAGCATGATCATGAGCAAGAGCTCATGAGTTGCAACAGCCAGTAATGGAGAAAGAACAGCAGTAGCACAGCCACATAGGCACAGTAGCATAGCAACACAAGCACAGCAGCACATGAATCGGCTAGCAGAGCACAGCAGCAGCGCTTAGTCACGGCAAGCATCTCAACATGGAGATGCAGGCCAGTAGCTGAGCAAGACGAAGAGGATGAGGAGAGAAGTGAGCAGAGTAGAGAGGGAGAGTAGAAGGCAATGGATACTCACCGGTGAAGCGAAGCGCAGGGCACGTCCATGGCGGCCACGACGGCACACACCGAGGGCGCAGTAGCGCCAGGCCAGGCCAATCCATGGCGGCGTCACGGCACCAGCACCACCACGGTCAGGCACGGCGGCGCCACAGCATCTGGAGCGTCGGTGGCGACGAGATCGCCACGGCACTCCACGCCAGGCGACCAGAGACGAAGGGGGGCAAGACGAGCAGGCGGCGCTTCACAAATCGCCGCGGTGGATCTGGAGCGCCGTTGCACGGCGGTTCAGATGCGCCATATCTCGCCGGCGGCGACGGCCGGTGATGGCCGGAACAATTCGGAGAAGACGGCGGCGACGCGGGGATCGCCAGAGCCCGTGAGGGCTAGGGTTCATGCGCGAGTGGGGGTGAAGGGGTCGGTGCGACCGACCGAGCCACGAGTGGCTCTGGTTAGGGTTAACCCGCTGGGCCACCCTGACAGGTGGGCCCAGGGGCAAATATGTCTTTTCATAATTACATTAAATACAAAAATTTTGGAATTTTATAAAAAATGATTGATAGCATTAAAAAAATAATTAAAAATATGAAAATAGATCAGCATAAAATTCTCTATCATAATAAAATACAAAAGAGAATTTTTGAAGACAATTAAGAATAAGTCTTCATTTGATGATTTAAATAATCATTTAAATCACACATAAAATTTTCAATAATAAAAATAAGTCCATTGATGAATTTGGACTTCAAAAACACCTTGACAACATTTCAAGGTTGTATTTACACTAAATATAGTATCTCCAAATTATTCTTAGTAATAACCTCTTACATGAAATAATAACGACATCGGAAGGGGGGAAACAAACTCTAAAACTGGAACCATGCATAATTGCTTCTTTAACCATTGCCCTTATCGGACAATGATGCTATTTTTCAGAACCAGAGGACAAGGGTCGGTCCACACATTCCAACTGCAAAACTTTGCAGTGTTCAGGCAAGTTCATCACTTGCTCATGTCATTTGAGTATTTCTATCAAATTACTTGCAAAGTATTATGGTTATCACTATTGCATAAAAAAAACAAAACCACTACTTTCATAACTATGAATATGACTATGTGGTGGGCAATGGAACCATGGATTGTGTTGATATGGTGGAGGTTCCATTGCAAGGGTTAATATCCATCTAGGATTAAACAACAAATGTCGCCAGTGATTCTTGTGCCGTAATACCCGTGTTAACCATAAGATCCGGAGTGGGACGGAGTAGTCAAAAGTGTTTCCACCTCTCGTACATCAACGGATGCGCTTACCATAGACACTTGACCCAGGTTGGGCAAGCGGTGGGGTGGGGATCCCATTCTAATTCCCCACGGTAAGTGGTCTATGATGGGTTGCAGCTACCGGCGAAGGAGTTTGGTTAACGAGTCCCAAACTGTTGTCGTGGTCGGGGTCCATCCTTAATTGGTATAAGAGGACCGACGAGGACCCGTGGTCGGGGTATGCAACAAAGGGTGGGTGTGCGAGGTAGCGGAGGAACATGATTGGCTAGACCTTATACCGGGCCTCACACCGAAGGAAGTGTGGATGGGAAAGCTGCCCGGTTGGCACCAAGGTTAAGATCTCTTATGGGTAAAGCAACACACCTCTGCCAGAGTGTAAAGAACCGTGACTCGTCACTCCCTGTTCCGGGATAAGGAACTGCGAACGCGGCCGGAAAGGAGCTCCATGAAGTTCTAGTAAACCGGTGAAGGCTGACGGACATAGCTCTTTGAAATAAAAGTAATCTCTTGAAGAAATGTTTATCAAAACTTGCATTGGTATTAGACTTTCTGGTCTAATATCGTAGCTAGTGCATTAAACACCTCTGATCTATAATGAACTTGTTGAGTACGCTCGTACTCATACCACTCTTAAATCCCATGCTTAGATTGTCTGAATCATCTGGAGGAGGACTACAACAACAATGAAGGAGCCGAGATCATCGGCTACGAGGAACCAGACCTCTCAGGAGGTGTTGAAGGCATAGACTATCTCATAGTCTACGGAACCGGGGAGGCTTCCGGTGGAGATCAAGCCTAGAAATATCCAATAGTAGTAGTAACCGAGCAGCCCGAACTCTTAGTATTTAGCTGCTCGAGGAAATAAATGTATGACTTAATGAGACTTTTATATTGTAAACTAAGTTGGGTTCGCCTCGAACCCAGGAGTATCCCTCTTAGGACCCAAGAGGAGCTCCAAGATGATACATGTTTGATGCTTGTAATAATAAGTGAATGAGTTATGGACCCTGCTATGTTCTGTTGTACTACTCTGAGGGATGTAATATTTACGGAATGGTACTTCGTGAATGTTATATCAACGACTGGCATACTACAACATGCAGTGGTATGCAGGGTCACCACAGTACCCGCAGGACTTCCACCATTGCGAGGTATTGAGCATCAAATCGACTTGATTCCCGGAGCTTCGCTACCCAATCGGGCACCATATAGAACGAATCCCGAAGAGACGAAAGAGATACAGAAGCAAGTACAAGCGCTACTCGAAAAAGGTTATATCCGCATAAGCCTTAGTCCTTGTGTTGTTCCTGTTATTCTTGTTCCTAAGAAAGATGGTACATGGCGTATGTGCGTAGATTGTAGAGCGATAAACAACATTACTATTCGATATCATCACCCTATTCCTCGTTTAGAGGATATGCTAGATGAATTGAGTGGTGCAGCTGTTTTCACTAAAATTGATTTGCCTAGTGGTTATCATAAAATTATGATGAAAGAAGGGGATGAGTGGAAAACCGCCTTTAAAACAAGATTTGGTTTATATGAGTGGTTAGTAATGCCTTTTGGTTTAACTAATGCACCTAGCACTTTCATGAGACTGATGAACCATGTTTTGCGTGATTTTATTGGCAAGTTTGTGGTTGTGTATTTTGATGACATATTAATCTACAACCGCAATGAATCTGATCATATTATACATATTCGACATGTTTTGCAAGTGTTGTGTGATAGTAAACTCTATGGTAATCTTGAGAAGTGCACATTTTGCAAAGATAAGGTCATATTTCTGGGTTATGTTGTCTCTAAGCATGGAGTAGAAGTAGATGTGTCTAAAATTGAAGCTATTCAAAATTGGCCTACTCCCATGGATGTGAGTCAAGTAAGAAGTTTTCATGGTCTAGCTGGGTTTTATCGCCGTTTTGTGCCCAATTTTTCTACTATTGCTGCACCTTTGAATGAATTGACTAAAAAGGGTGTTGCATTTGAGTGGGGCGTTGCCCAAGATCATGCTTTTGATGAACTGAAACGATTGTTAACTTCTCGCACCGTTGCTTGCACTTCCCGATTTCAATAAGCAATTTGAGATTGAATGTGATGCTAGTGGTATTGGAATTGGTGGTGTGTTGATGCAAGAGGGTCGTCCAATTGCATATTTTTCTCGAGAAACTTTCTGGTGCTAAGTTGAACTATCCAATATATGATAAAGAACTGTATGCTTTAATTAGAGTTCTTGAGGTTTGGCAACATTATTTGTGGCCAAAAGAATTTATCATACATTCTGATCATGAAGCTTTGAAATATCTGAAAGCCCAATCTACTTTGCATAGGCGTCTTGCTAAGTGGGTTGAGTTCATTGAGTCTTTTCCGTACATTATTAAGCATAAGAAGGGAAAAGATAATATTGTTGCTGATTCTCTATCTAGGAAGAATATGCTATTAACTCAACTTGATGTTAAAATTCCTGGATTAGAGGTGCTATGTGATTTGTATGCTACGGATCATGATTTTGCTGAACCATATCGCTTATGTGCTCTTCGTAAAGCATGGGATAAATATCACATACATGATGGGTTCTTGTTTCGAGCTAACAAACTATGTGTTCCAGAATCGTCTGTGCGTTTGCTCTTATTACAGGAATCGCATGCTAGAGGTTTGATGGGTCACTTTGGGCGTGCGAAGACGCTACTCATGCTCGCTGATCACTTTTATTGGCCAAAGATGAGGCGGGATGTGGACAGGTATGTGAAGAGGTGCATTACTTGCAACAAGTCCAAGTCCAAGCTGAAGCCTCACGGTTTGTATACTCCGTTACCGGCACCTACTACACCTTGGGAAGATATTAGTATGGATTTTGTGTTGGGTTTGCCGCGTACTAAAAGATGCCATGATTCTATATTTGTGGTAGTGGACATATTTTCTAAAATGTCACACTTTATTGCCTGCCACCAAAGCGACGATGCGTCGCATATTGCTAACCTGTTTTTCAGGGAGATTGTTCGACTACATGGAGTCCCGAAGACTATTGTTTCTGATCGTGATGTGAAGTTCATGAGCTACTTCTGGAAGACACTTTGGGGAAAGCTGGGGACGAAGCTACTGTTTAGTACTACTTGTCATCCCCAAACTGATGGTCAAACTGAGGTGGTGAATCGAAGCTTGTCACAACTGCTGAGATCCATGATCAAGAAGAACCTGAAGGAGTGGGAAGAGTGTTTGCCGCATGTAGAGTTTGCTTACAACAGGGCGGTACATTCTACCACGGAGTTATGTCCTTTTGAAGTGGTGTATGGTTTCAAACCCATTACTCCACTTGACTTATTACCTTTGCCCATACATGAGAGAGTTAATATGGAGGTATCCAAGAGGGCAGATTTTGTGCGTAAGATCCATGTGAAGACTAAAGAGTTGATAGAGAAGAAAGGCAAGAGCAATGCTGCAAGGATGAACAAGAAGCGCAAAGAGATGTTGTTCAAGCCTGGTGATATGGTCTGGGTACATTTTCGCAAGGATAGGTTCCCGAAGCCGCGGAAGTCTAAGTTGAAGCCTCGTGGTGCTGGTCCTTACAAAGTGCTTGCCAAGATCAATGATAATGCATACTCGATAGATCTTCCAGTTGATGAGTTTGGTGTCAGTAATTCTTTCAATGTTGCTGATTTGACACCATATGACGGAGAAGACCTTGGAGCGTCGAGGTCGACGCCTTTTGAAGGGGGGGGGGAGATGATGAGGACATCCCTACTACACCATTACCTCCGTCATTGATTAACGAAGATGAACCTGCTGTGAAGCTCAAGTCCAATGAAGTTAGGATTGGACCAACTAGAAGGGCTCGTGCGAAGCTACTTAAACAACAGGTGAACTTGTTTCTAAACGGTACTTTGATTGATGAGAACTTTATACTGCCTAAGTCCTATTACTTATGTATCATCAGGTATCGAGAGGAGACGAGCGTCGCACGAGGAGTAGAGGAGCAGATGGATATGAAGACGGACGTCAAGATGGATGTGCAGCTGGACATGGAGCTGGACATGAAGATATCTCCTGGTCGCGCGAGGGAGGAGCGGGAGGCATGCGCGAGAGGAGAAGACGACGTCCAGGCCGGTCCAGCACCCGGTCAGACCGGCCTCCAGACCGGCCAGTCCGGTCCCTGGTCCGGTTGACCGGTCGCCAACCGGTCGCCAACCGGAAGGGACGCATCGTACCGGGCAAAAACCGGACAGTTGCGAGGTTTCCGGTTGCCGCCCGGTTGACCGGACGCCAGACCGGCCGACCCGGTCCCTGGCCCGATTGACCGGATTCCAGACCGGATTCGTCCGAGTCTGTCTCGACCAGATCTATTCTGGGTCAGTTATTCTTGTATCTTTTCGACCAGAACTCGTCCCGGACACCTATATAAGTGCCCAGGACGCCCCTCTAGCTGATTTAGACCACGTTTAAGATAAACCCTAGTTCTTAGTTGTTTGCTCTAGCAAAACTATTGAATCCCTACACCATATTGCTTGATATGTTAAAAAGTTCCATTGGGAATTAGACGGTTGCAACTTACCGCTTCGTGGTCGGCGGCTACGTGCGCAAGTGTGTGGAGTTGCGAATATCTTGCAGGGTTGAGAGCTGTTGCATTGGCGACAGGGACCAATCGAGAGATATCGTTGCGTCATACAAGTTATCATCCACTTCATCATCGTGATTCTCCGCTGCCATCACCCCGTGATCATCATCACCACTGTTGCTTACTGAGAAGATCGGGCCACCCCATATCACTTCTTGATAAGGCCTTAATAACCTTTGAGTTTACGCTAAATCCTGATTTTTCAACATTCATATTCTCAAACAATATTTTTTCTATAAGGACCCATAGCAATGCGCGAGGCGTCGTCTAGTTAATCTGATGAGAATACCATAAATATTTATTTTAACTACAATACTACAAGAGAAACTCTTATTATCCCGGGAAATAACCTAAAAAACATCACTATCAACCCATACCAGGATACCACTAGCAGTCCCATTAGCAGGCAGGTAATTCCAACTAAAGTTCCTATTTCCTAAAACATTTTTGAAAAAGGAGTTGGTGAATTTCTCCTTTTTAGTTTTTTGGAAACCTGTATAGTCCACATTTAAAGGGATAGTTGTATCCGCTAATCATTTTTTTCCTTCCAGGAGCAGTAATACCACTAATATTAAAGAAGGACACTAACATGACCCTTTTTTCGTGGGGTGCTTGCCCCGCGATTTCCTAATCACTTATATCCATTTTTCTTCAGTTTTCTCTAAAGAAGAATCTAATTCTCTATTACCATAATCAACACCTACCTCCCTCTTTTGATCCAACACAAGACCGGAAGTAGGACTCATAACATGTAAACTACATCCAGAAAGAGCAGGTTCATGAGAAAACTCATCTCCAGTATTCCTCTTTGCTACACACATGACGAGGCGGTTCCTCGACAATGCCCACCATGAGGGGCTTGAGTTTTAGAGAAAGGCGACGACGGAGGTTTCGGGAGCGAGACGGTACACGACGTACCCAGGTTCACGTCCCCGCGGTGGAGGATCGCTACGTCCTGCTAGCAATCCACTATATGAATATAAGTGTACAGGGGCCGCCATAGGCGGAGTTGTAATATCTAGTCTAGTTCTAATCTTGTTATCACCAGAATTTGACCGAGTCAGAGGTGGGCCGCGATCAAGATGGACTTAAATAAATATACATGGAGAATTATGTGAATCGGCCTGTTATGCTGAGTTTGGGCTAGTTTGCCCTTGTATCTGTAATATATTAGGATACGTGTCGATTAGTTAGAGTTTTGCCCGTGCACGGTTAGGTGCACGTCTAAAGTTAGAAAGTCCCCTGGACTATAAATATGTATCTAGGGTTTATGGAATAAACAACAACTCACGTTCAACCCAAACAAACCAATCTCGGCGCATCGCCAACTCCTTCGTCTCGAGGGTTTCTATCAGTAGCGACGTGCTGCCTAGATCGCATCTTGCGATCTAGGCAAGCACAAGCTCCACGTTGTTCATGCGTTGCTCGTATCGAAGCGCTTTTGATGGCGAGCAACGTAGTTATCATAGATGTGTTAGGGTTAGCATTGTTCTTCGTTTAAGCATACTTACGTAGTGCAACCCTTGCATATCTAGCCGCCCTCACACCTATCTCAGGTGTGGGGGCGGCACCCCGCTTGATCATTATTTAGTAGATCTGATCCGTTACGGTTGTTCCTTGTTCTACAAGGATTAGTTTAATATCTGCAATAGTTAGGCCTTACAAAGGGGGGGAGGATCCAGCGGCACGTAGGGTGGCGTTCGCAAGTCCTAAACAGGATGTTCCGAGGATCAACTTCGTGTTGGTTTTTAGGCCTTGTTTAGGATCGGCTTACGAGCACCGTGCGTGGCCGCGAGGCCCAACCTGGAGTAGGATGATCTGATTATGCGGTGAAAACCCTAAATCGTCGTAGATCTAATTAGCTATATCTTGATCAAGCAGGACCACCATATATTCGTGCACCCCGTACGAATCATGGGTGGATCGGCTCTTTGAGCCGATTCACAGGATAACCTGAGAGCCGATCGAGGCTCGTATTTAATGTTTACGTGTATGCCATGCAGGAAACTAAGCGAGGCATCTCCATCACCTTCCCGACCAGGTATAGGTCAGGTGGCACGCCCTTGCACTTCGCATCGGACGTGTGACCGGAAGAGCATTGCGGGCCGTCGCTCGGAGGGGTCTCAGCCAGCCGCAGCTCTAGGCTCTTCCCGGCTCTACCGTGTTGACAGTCGCTGCCCGCCGGTGGGTTTTGGCAGTCAACACATTCTGGCACGCCCGGTGGGACCATCGTCTGCATCAACCACATCGCCATCTACATCTGAGATGGCGGACGGCACGCCAGTCACCTACGAGGAGCTGCCCGACGAGCTCAAGAAGAGGTATGACGAGGTCAAAGTCATCCTCGAAGCCGAACTCATCGGCTCCTCTGAGAAGACCCGGCCGCACGATATCAAGCTCGGTAGAGACCCACGTCCGGGGCCTGGCGTCAACATGGTGGATCTCAGCCACTCCATAGGTCAGCCAAAGTTCTCCTTTGGTGTCAACATGGCAGGGCTCGCAAGCCGCCATGACAAAGATGAAGCAGAAAGCAGCCACTCCCGTGGCAAGGATGAAGAGGAGGCCGATCCACGCGACCGGCCCCAAGATGAGGACAGGCGGTACCTGACAAGGGAGGGAATAAGAAGCGTGCGGTATCAACGCCCACTCTCCGAGTACCTCCTCAACAAATATGAGCAGCACCACGACCAACGTCGGCGCTACGACGTAGATGATGAAAGGAATTTTCGGTCTGATGCAGAGGTCAGGAGGTACCGTCAACATGATAGAAGCAACGACGGGTACGATCGTCGCGCCGAAGGAAGGTCAAGGGGGCAGGATGACATGGATAGGCACTGGGACTGTCCATTCTTCAAACATTGCTGGGACTCAGGAATGAGCCGATTGCCAACAATCGAGAACTGCCCAGAATGCAAACAAAGGAAGAAGGATGCCGCTAACGTGTCCGTGTTCAGCCGTCTAGGGCCTCTCCCGCCTCGGAACAAGCATGCTGAGTCCGCTCGGGTGGAAGATCTCGAGGAACTAGAGGACGATGATGAAGAATACAAATATCATCGGCCCAGGTGGTGCCCTGATGGGCTCAGCCGTTCCCAGAAGCGAAGGGTTCAGCGTCTGCGTGGGTTGGAAGAAGCTGAAAGATTGTACCTGCGCACGCTAAGGAAGGCACGGCCTGATCTGGCCGCCAAAATTCGGCGAACCCTGGACGAAGAAGGTCGGCCACAAAGAAAAGAGTGGCGTCCCAAGCAGAGGAAAGCCGATGATGATACATCGGCTGGCACAAATATGGTGTTCATCCTCCCTTCGGAGTTCAGTACTCCAGGATCTGACGAGGTACCCGTGGCACAACTTGACTGCGGCCCACGGCCGGTTATCTTTGAAAAGCCACGAGGAAAGAGCTACAGACATCTGAAGGCCCTGTACTTGCGAGGTTATATCGATGGGAGGCCTGTAAATAAGATGCTGGTGGACACCGGAGCGGCAGTTAACATCATGCCGTACTCTATGCTACGTCGGCTGGGACGCTCTAGCTCAGACCTAATCAAGACCAACGTGACATTGAGCGATTTCAACGGCCAAGCATCTGAGGCACAGGGTGTCCTGAACGTGGATCTGACCGTAGGAAGGAAAACTATCCCTACAACGTTCTTCATTGTCGATAGCACGAGCACTTATGCCGTTCTGCTGGGAAGAGATTGGATCCACGCCAACTGCTGCATTCCCTCCACGATGCACCAATGCATAATACAGTGGGATGGAGATGAGGTAGAGGTCGTCCAGGCCGATGACTCAGCCGAAATTTCAACGGCTGGCATGAACGCATGGGAAGCAGCAGGCCAAGAACCCCTCTCAGGTATCAATTTGGATGACTGCGAGCGCATCGACGTGACAAAGGGAAGGGTTAAGTTGGTTTTGTCCACTGGCCTGACCATATAGTTGAAGCGAAGTGATGTGCAACTTGGCGAGGCTGATTCTTGTGATCGGCCCCAAAAGTCTATGGAGGGACATTACAAAACCTTCACCCAGCAAACAACGTGGAGGCCGATTCCAGCAATCGGCCGAAGATTATCCTCACCATCCATTCTGCCTGGGTTCAACACATGATCCAACAGAGCCGATACCATCAATTCTCTTGACAGAATCGGCTCGGGGGGCACATAGAAGGATAAAACTCAAGGATAGGCTGTCTCATCCTTTGACGATGGGTATTGGAGTATGGGGGCCGACACATAAATCGGCCGAAAATTCAAAAACTTTTAAGCACAGCCGATGTGCAGGCATCGACTTAAGGATCAATGGGGATCTTCTCTTCAAGGACCCCTAACTCCCATTGGCGAGTATATCTCTTCTAAAACCAGGAGAACCGTCGATGACGAAGCAATCGGCTGTAACGTTTTGGCCGAGGTGGTGACTTGGTAACTACCATTTCCAGGGGGTTATGTCCAGAGTTTGGAGGGCATCAGAAATGCAAGGATGATGAGCCAATCTGGTCTAAAGGAGCTCGGGGGGCAGCTCACACTGAAGGGTCCTTTGCTACAGGAAGCCAATTTTGTTGGAATCGGCTGGCGCTGCATCACAACTTGTCTGAAGAATGGGGCTGATATTGCAAAATTATCAGTTTTTCAGCATGCTAGTCGATTCAGCGACAAGCCCAGGGCCCTGTCGTCGACACCTGCCCGAAGCCGGATTGCCAGCCTGGTAGATGGGCTGGTTAGATTCATAATCAGGATTATTGATCCCTTTTGAGGTGTTTCGTGATACAGAGCCGATGCACAGTCATCGACCTTAGTACAAGTGCGCAAAGTTGCCAGGTTGCCAGTTCAGCGGTATTATCAGAGGAACGTTGGCATGCAAGTCAGCCTTGTCAATGGAGCTGTGGGTAATCATCCACCGTATCGACTGCCAATGAAAGAAGGGTGATCGGCTGGTGGTCCTGCAGGATAGCTCTCTGGGACGTGATCGGGCCTGCCCTGAAATGTCGATGATCTGGGAAACCGATTTGGTGGAGTCGGCTGATGCGGCACAACAGTCTGGAAGCTGGTGATGGTCCATTAGGCTGGACCATTTTTTATCCTCGCCTTGGCTGAGGCTCGGGGGGCAGCTCGCCCTGAAATTTCTTCGCTCTGAAGAGCCGATTTTTGTTGGAATCGGCTGATGCTGCATTACGAGTTGGAAACCGAGGATGACCGACGTGGTCGGCTCACTGCTATTCTCACCCCGGCTGAGGCTCGGGGGGCAGCTGGCCTCGTGGATACTCTATTTTTAGAAGCCGATTGAAGAGTCACCGGCTGGTAAGGCAACGCGATTACTCTCAAAGGCGATGGATTCTTGCAAAAGAGAGATCCATCATCACCGATGGAGAATTGGTTCTGGGCTATCTGGTTGCTGCAAGGGAACAGAGCAGAGGATATCTGTACTACAGGGGTCTCGGTTTCAACAGCAAGTTATTTCAGCAGCGGTTTTAGGACTCTGTGGAAGGCGTTGGTCTGCCTCATTGTCCACCAGGGCTTCGATTCGTCAGTCGAAGAGGTGAAAGATGGATCATGAGGGACTGATGCATTGTCATCGGCTCATTAAGCGTTGGCTAAGTGTAGATCGACGGGATCAGTAGGAAGGAAAATCGGCTAAATTCGCATAAGGGAAATCGGCAAAATCGAATTGGGGAATTTCTTCATAAGCACGATTTCTTACATGGAAGAGCTGATTACTCTCAAAAGGGAGTACTAAGGGGATACATTGCCCCGTCTACTGCTACTGATCCTAGCTAGGGGTCCTATCTACGGGCTGTTGCAGCCCTCGTCATCGCCTTCACCGCCGCTGTCGGCGCTGCTCCCGGCCGGCTCGTCGTCGCTGCTCCAGCGGCCGCCGGCAGGACCTTCGTTGTCCTCATCCTCCTCGTCATCGTCATTGTCGTCGCTGTCGAAGTCACTCAGATTCCCCGGCCAGGGGCAATGGCGCTTGGCCGGCGGCTCGTCGGGGAGGCTGTCGTCGTCATCCTCCGCCTCTTCCTCCTCCTTCACCTCCTCGGAGGTGGTGAAGTCTGCCCAGGAGAAACGATCGTCATCGCTCTCCTCCTCCGATTCCCCGTCAGCAAGGAAGCGGAGGTCGCTCTCCCCGTCGGTCAAGGATTTGTCATCCTCGGACCAGACGGAGGAGTCATTGTCTTCTTTGTCCCACGCCGTTGGGGCGAGGATATCGTACGCCGCCTGCGTGCCCCACGAGGGCGTCGACTCTCGGATGGGAGAGGACACGTAGGAAAGATCCGATGAAGAAGAAGAGGAAGAGGAAGAAGACATGGTTGCAGAGGAGGGTTTTTTGGAGTGCTAATGCGGAAGGGGTGAAAAGGAGAACTGTTCGATGCGGTCAAATAAAAGGAGATGGGGATTTAATTTCCGAGCAGTTCTCGAGGACATGGTAACAAAATTGTCAAGTCGTGCAGAGAAGTTGGGAAGGCAAGTCGTCATGATGAAGCATGCTGCGACGGTTCTGCTCTGCCATGACATGACCCCTCAGAAAAAAAGAGAGAGTGGTTTTGAAATTATCATTACCAAAACCAGGGGGGCATGTGTTATCACCAGAATTTGACCGAGTCAGAGGTGGGCCGCGATCAAGATGGACTTAAAGAAATATACATGGAGAATTATGTGAATCGGCCTGTTATGCTGAGTTTGGGCTAGTTTGCCCTTGTATCTGTAATATATTAGGATACGTGTCGAGTAGTTAGAGTTTTGCCCGTGCACGGTTAGGTGCACGTCTAAAGTTAGAAAGTCCCCTGGACTATAAATATGTATCTAGGGTTTATGGAATAAACAACAACTCACGTTCAACCCAAACAAACCAATCTCGGCGCATCGCCAACTCCTTCGTCTCGAGGGTTTCTATCCGGTAAGCGACATGCTGCCTAGATCGCATCTTGCGATCTAGGCAGCACAAGCCCCACGTTGTTCATGCGTTGCTCGTACTGAAGCGCTTTTGATGGCGAGCAACGTAGTTATTATAGATGTGTTAGGGTTAGCATTGTTCTTCGTTTAAGCATGCTTACGTAGTGCAACCCTTGCATATCTAGCCGCCCTCACACCTATCTCAGGTGTGGGGGCGGCACCCGCTTGATCATTATTTAGTAGATCTGATCCGTTACGGTTGCTCCTTGTTCTACAAGGATTAGTTTAATATCTGCAATAGTTAGGCCTTACAAAGGGGGGGAGGATCCAGCGGCACGTAGGGTGGCGTTCGCAAGTCCTAAACAGGATGTTCCGAGGATCAACTTCGTGTTGGTTTTTAGGCCTTGTTTAGGATCGGCTTACGAGCACCGTGCGTGGCCGCGAGGCCCAACCTGGAGTAGGATGATCTGATTATGCGGTGAAAACCCTAAATCGTCGTAGATCTAATTAGCTTTATCTTGATCAAGCAGGACCACCATATATTCGTGCACCCCGTACGAATCATGGGTGGATCGGCTCTTTGAGCCGATTCACGGGATAACCCGAGAGCCGATCGAGGCTCGTATTTAATGTTTACGTGTATGCCATGCAGGAAACTAAGCGAGGCATCTCCATCACCTTCCTGACCAGGTATAGGTCAGGTGGCACGCCCTTGCACTTCGCATCGGACGTGTGACCAGAAGAGCATTGCGGGCCGTCGCTCGGAGGGGTCTCAGCCAGCCGCAGCTCTAGGCTCTTCCCGGCTCTACCGTGTTGACAGGCCCGCCGGTGGGTTTTGGCAGTCAACAAATCTGTGGGTTGCGATGTCTAGGCGTGTCGCCTATGTAATTTCTGTTTCTGAATATGCCTGTCCCTAAGGGGTGCCCCTGCCTGGCTTTATATATCAGCCAAGCTAGGGTTTACAAGAGTCCTAGTAGGATTCGTATTGGAGTCTTCTTTCCTTGTAGTCCAAGTTGAGGCACGTGTAGGTCCAGCTTGTCGAGTCCTTGTGCTGGTCCAGCTTCATAGTTTGCACCGGGTATGGCAATGTCGAGTACCCGAAGGGTTATGCCCCAATCAGTAGCCCCCGAGTGTCTGGCCGAAGTGAAGCTTCGGGCAGGGACTAAAGTTGTCTTCGCCGAATGTCTTGATCATCTGTTGAATCTTGTGCTTGATGTAGAGTCAAAGTTGCTTTCTGTCGGGTGCGCGAAGCGCTCCTGATGGGAGTAGCCCCGAGTCTATGGACGGGTGCTTGCAGCCACGCATAGACTCGACTTGTACTACTCGAAGATCTTGATGTTGATGCCGACGTCTTTGGATTTATTCTTCTTTGTTGATGAGCTGCCATCTTTTTATCGGGTGCGCGACCAGCGCTCCCGATGGGAGTAGCCCCCGAGATTGTAGATGAATATGAAATAGTTATGTATAGGGTGTGAAAAATACTAAGTCGAATACCGTAGATGTCTCGGAGGACTCGATGATTTAGATGATGTCCGGGAGGAGTCGATGATTTAGATGATATCCCGGAGGAGTCAAAGATTTGGATGATATCCCGGAGGAGTCGATAATTGGGGTGATATCCCAGAGGAGCCAATAATTGGGGTGATATCTCAGAGGAGCTGATAATTTGGGTGATATCTCAGAGGAGCCGGTAATTTGGGTGATATCCCGGAGGAGCCGATAATTGGGGTGATATCCCAGAGGAGCCGATAATTCAGATGATATTCCGGAGGAGTCGACAATTCGGATGATATTTCGGAGAAGTCGATAATTCAGATTATATTCCGGAGGACTCGATAATTCAGATTATATTCCGGAGGACTCGATAATTCAGATGATATTCCGGAGGAGTTAAGCGACTGTGAGCCCAGTCAAGTTTTCAAGGGACCGTGAGCACAATCGAATCTTCAAAGGGACCGTGAGCATAGTCGAATCTTCAAGGGACCGTGAGCACAATCGACTCTTCAAGGGACCGTGAGCACAGTCGAATCTTCAAGGGACCGTGAGCACAGTCGAATCTTCAAGGGACCGTGAGCCCAGTCGAATCTTTTGTTCGTCGAAGGCAACCGAGGGATCAAGTCAGTTAGCTCATTCGACGAGCCCGTAGTAATCATAATTTTTGCAGAGTCGCTTTGTATGTTTTGGCGACAGCCTCCGAACGAATCGAAGGAACTATGCCTGCTGTCGACTCCGTCGCTTCTTTAGTACTTCTGTAGTTTAAAGTACAACATGGGTATTTTTGTAAGTATGCGTATCCTTGCCATTTGCAGCACTCTCGCAGTCTTGAGGCTTTGGCAAAGGACAACTGTATATTTTTGTAAGTTCCGTTGATTACCATCCATTGCAGCACTCGTATTTTCAGAGGCTTTTAGATGGCAATTGTTACAAGTCCCGTTGATTACCATCCATTGCAGCGCTCGTATTTTCAGAGGCTTTTAGATGGCAATGGTTATAAGTCCCGTTGATTACCATCCATTGCAACACTTGTATTTTTAGAGGCTTTTAGATGGCAATTTCAGGTATAAAGAGTCTTCAAATCTTGCTTGAATTCCAGCGAACCAGCGCTCCCGTCGGGAGTAGTAAAAATAGTCGGAGATCTTCATGTCTTCTTGAATTCCAATGCTCCCGATGGGAGTAAACGCAATAGTTTGAAAATACTCCAAGAGCCCCCGAGTAATTCCAGCGCTCCCGACAGGAGCGCATCGGGTCAATATTATATAATATGATATCCATTGAATATTCTAGATGATGAATCCACCGACCTGAGAGTGCATCGGGAGAAGATATATCCAGAGTTGAAGAAGATAAGTCCATCGAGTAATCATAGATGATGAAGCCTTTGACCCGGGAGTTCATCGGATCATTTATATAGGATGATATTCATTAATAACCATAGGTGATGAACAAAATAAATCCACTGATTCGGGGAAAATAAATCCACCGAGTAATCGAGAGTACTGGAGGTAACGATGTAATGGCGCCTCCCCAATCATCGGGTGTGGCGAAAAGAAGAGGAACACTTAATTCTGCTGTAGCGAGGCAGTCGAAATAGTTGCGCCATCAATGAAAGTCCATGCGGCGGGCGTAGTCGAAATAATTGCGCCACCAAAGAAAGTTCATGCCGGCGGGTGCAGTCAAAATAATTGCGCCATCAAAGAAAGTCCATGCGGCGGGCACAGTCGAAATAATTGCGCCATCAAAGAAAGTCCATGCGGCGGGCGCAGTCGAAATAATTGCACCATCAAAGAAAGTCCATGCCGGCGAGCGCAGTCGAAATAATTGCGCCATCAAAGAAAGTCCATGCCGGCGCCAGGCAAACATGGTCGATGAAGAGGACGCAGTCGATGTAGCGGACCCGCGACAGGTGAGCACCCGAATATATTTTAGTCCGTAATGTCGGGTCTATGACACGCAAGCCCTCGAGTATGGCAAGTGTGCGACAGCTGGCGCGGTCGACCGAACAGAATAATCGAAGTTTTGCTTCAATCTGCAGTTATGTTACGGCGCAAAAACCTGCGCGCAAATAATAGTACGAACCAAGGAATATTTGGCGAAATAAATTTTACATAATTAGAATTATAGCACCTGATTATTTTTCTGCCGGATGAATCCAAGCAGTTACTTGTAGCACTGTCATGTCTTAGAAAACTTCCACTGCATGCGTGACCATGAAGATGATTCATGATGCAGTGAATATCTGATGGAGTCTGCCCCTTATGATCGATGCGTAGGTCCGCATGAGTGTCAACACCCGGATTTTTAAGTCCAGATGCCTATTATGCCGTACATCGCAATCCCAGGAATATTGTTTTTGCGAGACATAATAGATTGATATCACAACACATCATTCATTACATACCATAATCGTCTTACAAATAGAGGATCACATGATCCAGTCTTACAACATATTGGATCTAGAGATCCAATTACAACACACATAGCGGAAGCGAAGTAGCGGTAGCGGTCCATCTATTCCACATGCAACTGTTGACGTCAGGAGTAGTCCTAGTTATCGTAGACGTCTTGCTGTCCATCATCCTGGTACTGGTTCTCCTCTTCATAGTCTGGCCATTTGAATAGCCAGGGACACAGCCATGAGTACTTTAAAGTACTCGCAAACTAATACTAGTGTAAGCACTATAAACTATGGTAAGGGGGTGCTAAGCTCTAGGTTCATTTGCATAAAGCCAGTTTTATTTCATAAGCACTTTAGTAATAAAAGACTCTTCATTTGCCTAACCTACTCAAGTGGGAACATTAGTGTCATTCCCACAACTCTGTTGTGATCAATTCAAATTCTCCTTTCAAGTTCAAGTCACAAGTCACCTGTCACATGTAACATTTTTGAAAAGTTCTGATGACGGAACAGTATGGCCTTTCCAACCGTCCATAACCGTGGACACGGCTATTCGAATAGGTTTACACTCTGCAGAGGTTGTACACTTGTGCCACAACATTTGATTTCATCCGTCAGGGATAGCCCTGAATAATCATACTCAGTATGCGGATCATCAACCATAACCTTTCACTTACATATCCTAGTATAGGCACCTCTCCCCATGAGCTTGGCCTCCCGAGTGAAGACAAACCGTCGGCCGGGAACCGCACGAGGCTTGGGCCGGACATTCACCTCATTTCACGTCATTTCACATCATTTCACTTTCAACGGAGGCAGCTTCAGCATAACCCCTATGACGCTTGTTTAGAGGGAACCCATACTAAGACACATAAACTTCCAGTTAAGCCCTACCCATAATCAGGTATTGTGGGGGTACTCAAAAATTGGAATGGTATCGCATCCGAACCCAACCATCAGTTTTTGTAAAGTTCACCATGTCATTCATAAGTCACATTCACCTTCAAAATCTTTCAATAGAATGACTCATCATTCCAATGTTTTCAAAGTCATTTTATTTCACATGTTCCCATCTAGAGTAGTCATTTTTGTTTGTTAGCACTAGCAACTAGTCATGAGGGGTGCTAACTAGCTTATAGCTTTCTAGGCTGAGTGTGATGCTCTTGTACTACTCCATGGCTAGACCAAGTGAATCATGAATCAAAAAGTAAACTTTGATAAACCAAAGTCAAAAACTTGTAAGGTAAAAACTTGGGATAGGATCATTAAGCATAAACTAGAAGGTAATGGTGCCTTGCTCTTGTAGAGCTTTGCACTAGGGCAACTTGCAAGAATATTAGCTTGCCTTCAGTGGTGTATTGATCAAAGTGGTCTTCTTCTTCCTGGAAGTAGACCTCCTCCTCCGGGTATTTCTCGGTACTAGCGTCTATAAACGGATACGAGGTAACAATCACCAATCAAAGCTTAAGAGCTAGACTAAGCACACAATTGGTTCATACAAGCTATTCTAACATCACCATAATATTAACATGTTGGTTGACTTTGTTTTCTTTTTAAGAAAAATAATTTCCTCTCATTACAAATATTGATTAGGGTTTCTATTTAGTTCTTTGGAGAAATATTTTCCTCTCATTGAATCTTGTTAAGATTCAATCTCCTCAAATAATAATGTATGAACCCATGTTGACCCAGGTCAACAATTCATAATTATCATTTGGGAAAATGATTTAAATGAGGTAATATACCTCATGCAATTTAATACTATCTCATTAACAATTTAATATCACCAAATAATATCACATGAGATAATATAGACCAAGGTCCCTACCTCATGTTGGATTACTTGAGACAATGATTTAAATGGGATAAATACCTCTCATATGATTTAATAAATAGTTTTGACAATTTAAATGGACTAGAAATAGCCATATAGCCACTATTTAATCTAGACCATGATCCTATGAAGCAATTATGTCATGTTTTTACATATTGAGATAGACAATATGAATTGTGATTTTTGAGAGTTGGAATCAACTCAAAAGCATTTATGGTTGATTTTTAATAAATGTTTGAAGTTTGAAAAGGCCCTGCCTTGTTATTTTTACTACATTAATTCTACAAAGAATCTAGGGTTGAGGCCAGTGTAGTTGTTTAGATAATTTCATAAGCTTTCCAAAGATATAAAATTCCTCAAGTTTGGCTTAGTAGGTTTGAAGTTATTAAATTTTGAAATTGGCACCAGTAAGCAATTTGAATTAAATCAAACTATTCGAATTTGAATTATTGGGCTAGCGCGGGAAAGAGAATGGGCCAGAAAGGGAGAAAAAGAACTGGGCCGGCCCAGCTAGCGCGTCTCGCACGCAGCAGGCTGTCTGACGCTAGGTCCCACGCGTCAGTGACTTATAACGTGCGAAGCGGTATGGACTAACGAGGGACGCACGATCAGACCGTTATCCAACGGCTCACGGCCATCATCGTCGACAGCGAGAGGCGAGCGTGCTGGCGGCACGGGCAGGGGATCGGAGTGCTCACCGGAGCTTCGGCGATGTGCGCAACGTCGTTTTCGAGGACAGCGAGTTGTCTGGTACCGGTGGCGTCGGTGGAGGTGGCGTCAATCTCCGGCGGCTTCTGCGGCGGTGCTACGGGCTCCGATGATGAAATTGGGAGGCGACGGTGGCTAATGTGGAGCGGAGTGTGGTCGAGGAGGTCGAGTGAGAGTAGGGGAAGCTGGCGGTGTGGAGATTGGAGGCGGGGGTGCTCCCTTTTTATAGCGGCGAGGCGAGGCCGTGGGGGTGCGGGCAGGTGAGCGATGACGATGGCAATGGAGGTCATGCGGGGCCATGGGAGTGGGCGCGTCGTGTAGGCGGTGTCGAGGCGGTCACGACGAGCGTCAGGGCGTAGCAGGGGAGGGACGGAGGAATGCAGGCGATCGTCATGTCTGGCGTACCCGTGGCGAAGGACGGCGATGGTGGCGTTGGCTACAGCGCTCGAGCGAGCCAGTGAGGATGTCCTGGAGGTAGCTGGTGACCTGGTGATGGCGTAGGAGAGAGGAGAGGTCGAGGCGGGCGCTGACGCGGCGAGGCGAGTGTGCGCTCTGGCGCGTCCAGTGTCGCGTCTGGGCGCGTCCTGGCATGATGATACGTCTCCGACGTATCGATAATTTCTTATGTTCCATGCCACATTATTGATGATATCTACATGTTTTATGCACACTTTATGTCATATTCGTGCATTTTCTGGAACTAACCTATTAACAAGATGCCGAAGAGCCGATTCGTTGTTTTCGCTGTTTTTGGTTTCGAAATCCTAGTAACGAAATATTCTCGGAATTGGACGAAATCAACGCCCAGGGTCCTATTTTGCCACGAAGCTTCCAGAAGACCGAAGAGGAGTCGAAATGGGGCCACGAGGCGCCACCACACTAGGGCGGCGCGGCCCAGGCCCTGGCCGCGCCGACCTATGGTGTGGGGCCCTCGTGTGGCCCCCCGCGTTGCCCTTCCGCCTACTTAAAGCCTCCGTCGCGAAACCCCCAGTACCGAGAGCCACGATACGGAAAACCTTCCGGAGACGCCGCCGCCGCCAATCCCATCTCGGGGGATTCTGGAGATCTCCTCCGGCACCCTGCCGGAGAGGGGATTCATCTCCCGGAGGACTCTTCACCGCCATGGTCGCCTCCGGAGTGATGAGTGAGTAGTTCACCCCTGGACTATGGGTCCATAGCAGTAGCTAGATGGCTGTCTTCTCCTCATTGTGCTTCATTGTTGGATCTTGTGAGCTGCCTAACATGATCAAGATCATCTATCTGTAATGCTATATGTTGTGTTTGTCGGGATCCGATGGATAGAGAATACTATGTTATGTTAATTATCAAGTTATTACCTATGTGTTGTTTATGATCTTGCATGCTCTCCGTTATTAGTAGAGGCTCGGCCAAGTTTTTGCTCTTAACTCCAAGAGGGAGTATTTATGCTCGATAGTGGGTTCATGCCTCCATTGATATCTCGGGACGAGTGACGGAAAGTTCTAAGGTTGTGGATGTGTCTGTTGCCACTAGGGATAAAACATTGATGCTATGTCTAAGGATGTAGTTGTTGATTACATTACGCACCATACTTAATGCAATTGTCCGTTGCTTTGCAACTTAATACCGGAAGGGGTTCGGATGATAACCTGAAGGTGGACTTTTTAGGCATAGATGCATGCTGGATGGCGGTCTATGTACTTTGTCGTAATGCCCAATTAAATCTCACTATATTTATCATGACATGTATGTGCATTGTTATGCCCTCTCTATTTGTCAATTGCCCGACTGTAATTTGTTCACCCAACATGCTTTTATCTTATGGGAGAGACACCTCTAGTGAACTATGGACCCCGGTCCATTCTTTATATACTGAAATACAAATCTGCTGCAATACTTGTTTTACTGTTTTCTTGCAAACAATCATCTTCCACACAATACGGTTAACCCTTTGTTACAACAAGCCGGTGAGATTGACAACCTCACTGTTTCGTTGGGGCAAAGTACTTTGGTTGTGTTGTGCAGGTTCCACGTTGGCGCCGGAATCTCTGGTGTTGCGCCGCACTACATCCCGCCGCCATCAACCTTCAACGTGCTTCTTGACTCCTACTGGTTCGATTAAACCTTAGTTTCTTACTGAGGGAAACTTGCCGCTGTGCGCATCATACCTTCCTCTTGGGGTTCCCAACGGACCATCAACCTTCAACGTGCTTCTTGACTCCTACTGGTTCGATTAAACCTTAGTTTCTTACTGAGGGAAACTTGCCGCTGTGCGCATCATACCTTCCTCTTGGGGTTCCCAACGGACGTGTCAACTACACGCATCAAGCAAATTTCTGGCGCCGTTGCCGGGGAGATCAAGACACGCTGCAGGGGAGTCTCCACTTCCCAATCTCTTTACTTTGTTTTTGTCTTGCTTTATTTTAATTACTACTTTGTTTGCTGCATTATATCAAAACACAAAAAAATTAGTTGCTAGCTTTACTTTATTTACTGTCTTGCACTCTATATCAAAAACACAAAAAAATTAGTTACTTGCATCATGTTTCCTTTTAATTTTACCACAAAAGACATACCGGTAGGACGTGGGTCTATAGTTGGGAGAAACAATATAGAAGAATTTTTCAATCATGTTAGTACCGTTGAAGATTTTGAAGATAGACACTTGGCAGAACTTGCTCCTACTTATGAAATTGCTGCTACTGCTCTAGTTCGCATGTTGGAAACATAATTTGTTAATCTCAATCCTATAATCCAACACATGTTTCTTACACTCGGTGATATGGAAGAGGGGGAAAAGAAAGATTTTGTTTTAGAAACCCTTCTTAGAGAATTTGGTGGTCTAGCAAGAGAGGCTAGAAAGGTCTTTGCTAAATTTAATATGCTTGGTTCTCATACTAATTTTGTTGGTCTCCTTGAAAAAATGGACATGGATAGAATAAGGTACACTAATAATATTAATGATGGTGGGGAGATCAAAGCACCAATACCATGTAAACTCCTAGCTATGAATGATGCACTAGAAAATAACTATGCTTGGCTTGTTCCTGGAAATTTGTTCGATGAGAGTAGCAAGCCCAAGACTAATGAAAAGGGAGACGCTGAAACTTATGTATCCAATATACTATGCTTGGTTGAGAAAACTCCAAACCCCGCTGTAGATGCACCACCCTTTGATAATACTTGATATACACTTTCTGCGCCTAGCTGAAAGGCGTTAAAGAAAAGCGCTTATGGGAGACAAACCATGTTTTTACTACAGTATTTTTGTTTTATATTTGAGCCTTGGAAGTTGTTTACTACTGTAGCAACCTCTCCTTATCTTAGTTTTGAGTTTTGTTGTGCCAAGTAAAGTCTTTGATAGTAAAGTGAATACTAGATTTGGATTACTGCGCAGAAACAGATTTCTTTGCTGTCACGAATCTGGGTCTAATTCTCTGTAGGTAACTCAGAAAATTAATCCAATTTACGTGAGTGATCCTCAGATATGTACGCAACTTTCATTCAATTTGGGAATTTTCATTTGAGCAAGTCTGGTGCCCCAATAAAATCCATCTTTACGGACTGTTCTGTTTTGACAGATTCTGCCTTTTATTTCGCATTGCCTCTTTTGCTATGTTGGATGAATTTCTTTGATCCATTAATGTCCAAGTAGCTTTATGAAATGTCCAGAAGTGTTAAGAATGATTGTGTCACCTCTGAACATGTTAATTTTTATTGTCCACTAACCCTCTAATGAGTTGTTTCGAGTTTGGTGTGGAGGAAGTTTTCAAGGATCAAGAGAGGAGTATGATGCAATATGATCAAGGAGAGTGAAAGCTCTAAGCTTGGGGATTCCCCGGTGGTTCACCCCTGCATATTCTAAGAAGACTCAAGCGTCTAAGCTTGGGGATGCCCAAGGCATCCCCTTCTTCATCGACAACATTATCGAGGTTCCTCCCCCGAAACTATATTTTTATTCGGCCACATCTTATGTACTTTGCTTGGAGCGTCGGTTTGTTTTTGTTTTTTGTTTTGTTTGAATAAAATGGATCCTAGCATTCACCGTATGGGAGAGAGACACGCTCCGCTGTAGCATATGGACAAGTATGTCCTTAGGCTTTACTCATAGTATTCATGGCGAAGTTTCTTCTTCGTTAAATTGTTATATGGTTGGAATTGGAAAATGCTACATGTAGTAATTGTAAAATGTCTTGGATAATTTGATACTTCGCAATTGTTGTGCTCATGTTTAAGCTCTTGCATCATATACTTTGCACCCATTAATGAAGAAACACTTAGAGCTTGCTAATTTGGTTTGCATATTTGGTTTCTCTAGAGTCTAGATAATATCTAGTATTGAGTTTTGAACAACAAGGAAGACGGTGTAGAGTCTTATAATGTTTACAATATGTATTTTATGTGAGTTTTGCTGCACCGTTCATCCTTGTGTTTGTTTCAAATAACCTTGCTAGCCTAAACCTTGTATCGAGAGGGAATACTTCTCATGCATCCAAAATCCTTGAGCCAACCACTATGCCATTTGTGTCCACCATACCTACCTACTACATGGTATTTCTCCGCCATTCCAAAGTAAATTGCTTGAGTGCTACCTTTAAAATTCCATCATTCACCTTTGCAATATATAGCTCATGGGACAAATAGCTTAAAAACTATTGTGGTATTGAATATGTACTTATGCACTTTATCTCTTATTAAGTTGCTTGTTGTGCGATAACCATGTTTCGGGGACGCCATCAACTACCCTTTGTTGAATATCATGTGAGTTGCTATGCATGTCCGTCTTGTCCGAAGTAAGAGAGATCTACCACCTTAATGGTTGGAGCATGCATATTGTTAGAGAAGAACATTGGGCCGCTAACTAAAGCCATGAATCATGGTGGAAGTTTCAGTTTTGGACATATATCCTCAATCTCATATGAGAATAATAATTGTTGCCACATGCTTATGCATTAAAGAGGAGTCCATTATCTGTTGTCCATGTTGTCCCGGTATGGATGTCTAAGTTGAGAATAATCAAAAGCGAGAAATCCAAAATGCGAGCTTTCTCCTTAGACCTTTGTACAGGCGGCATGGAGGTACCCCATTGTGAAACTTGGTTAAAACATGTGTATTGCGATGATCCGGTAGTCCAAGCTAATTAGGACAAGGTGTGGGCACTATTAGTATACTATGCATGAGGCTTGCAACTTGTAAGATATAATTTACATAACTCATATGCTTTATTACTACCGTTGACAAAATTGTTTCATGTTTTCAAAATAAAAGCTCTAGCACAAATATAGCAATCGATGCTTTCCTCTTTGAAGGACCATTCTTTTTACTTTTATGTTGAGTCAGTTCACCTATCTCTCTCCACCTCAAGAAGCAAACACTTGTGTGAACTGTGCATTGATTCCTACATACTTGCATATTGCACTTGTTATATTACTCTATGTTGACAATTATCCATGAGATATACATGTTACAAGTTGAAAGCAACCGCTAAAACTTAATCTTCCTTTGTGTTGCTTCAATACCTTTACTTTGATTTATTGCTTTATGAGTTAACTCTTATGCAAGACTTATTGATGCTTGTCTTGAAGTACTATTCATGAAAAGTCTTTGCTTTATGATTCACTTGTTTACTCATGTCATTACCATTGTTTTGATCGCTGCATTCATTACATATGTTTACAAATAGTATGATCAAGGTTATGATGGCATGTCACTTCAGAAATTATCTTTGTTATCGTTTTACCTGCTCGGGACGAGTAGAACTAAGCTTGGGGATGCTGATACGTCTCTACGTATCGATAATTTCTTATGTTCCATGCCACATTATTGATGATATCTACATGTTTTATGCACACTTTATGTCATATTCGTGCATTTTCCGGAACTAACCTATTAACAAGATGCCGAAGAGCCGCTTGTTGTTTTCCGCCGTTTTTGGTTTCAGAAATCCTAGTAACGAAATATTCTCGGAATTGGACGAAATCAACGCCCGTGGTCCTATTTTGCCACGAAGCTTCCGGAAGACCGAAGAGGAGTCGAAATGGGGCCACGAGGCGCCGCCACACTAGGGCGGCGCGGCCCAGGCCCCGGCCGCGCCGACCTATGGTGTGGGGCCCTCGTGTGGCCCCCCGCGTTGCCCTTCCGCCTACTTAAAGCCTCCGTCGCGAAACCCCCAGTACCGAGAGCCACGATACAGAAAACCTTCCAGAGACGCCGCCGCCGCCAATCCCATCTCGGGGGATTCTGGAGATCTTTTCCGGCACCCTGCCGGAGAGGGGATTCATCTCCCGGAGGACTCTTCACCGCCATGGTCGCCTCCGGAGTGATGAGTGAGTAGTTCACCCCTGGACTATGGGTCCATAGCAGTAGCTAGATGGTTGTCTTCTCCTCATTGTGCTTCATTGTTGGATCTTGTGAGCTGCCTAACATGATCAAGATCATCTATCTGTAATGCTATATGTTGTGTTTGTCGGGATCCGATGGATAGAGAATACTATGTTATGTTAATTATCAAGTTATTACCATGTGTTGTTTATGATCTTGCATGCTCTCCGTTATTAGTAGAGGCTCTGGCCAAGTTTTTGCTCTTAACTCCAAGAGGGAGTATTTATGCTCGATAGTGGGTTCATGCCTCCATTGATATCTCGGGACGAGTGACATAAAGTTCTAAGGTTGTGGATGTGCTGTTGCCACTAGGGATAAAACATTGATGCTATGTCTAAGGATGTAGTTGTTGATTACATTACGCACCATACTTAATGCAATTGTCTGTTGCTTTGCAACTTAATACTGGAAGGGGTTCGGATGATAACCTGAAGGTGGACTTTTTAGGCATAGATGCATGCTGGATGGCGGTCTATGTACTTTGTCGTAATGCCCAATTAAATCTCACTATATTTATCATGACATGTATGTGCATTGTTATGCCCTCTCTATTTGTCAATTGCCCGACTGTAATTTGTTCACCCAACATGCTTTTATCTTATGGGAGAGACACCTCTAGTGAACTGTGGACCCCGGTCCATTCTTTATATACTGAAATACAAATCTGCTGCAATACTTGTTTTACTGTTTTCTTGCAAACAATCATCTTCCACACAATACGGTTAACCCTTTGTTACAGCAAGACGGTGAGATTGACAACCTCACTGTTTCGTTGGGGCAAAGTACTTTGGTTGTGTTGTGCAGGTTCCACGTTGGCGCCGGAATCTCTGGTGTTGCGCCGCACTACATCCCGCCGCCATCAACCTTCAACGTGCTTCTTGACTCCTACTGGTTCGATTAAACCTTGGTTTCTTACTGAGGGAAACTTGCCGCTGTGCGCATCACACCTTCCTCTTGGGGTTCCCAACGGACGTGTCAACTACACGCATCACATGACATGGGCGTGTCTGGGCGCGTACGGTGTGGCCAGTGCGTGCGTCTCCTTCGTTGATGGGGTGTACCATCATGTGCGTGGGAGTGAGGGGAGTGATGACCCACAAGTATAGGGGGTGTATCGTAGTATCTTCGATAAGTAAGAATGTCGATCCCAACGAGGAGCAGAAGGTGTTGACAAACAGTTTCGATGAAGGATTCACTGTAAATGCTCACGGACAAGTATTCGGGGGTTTTGATGTAACAGATGAATAAAGTACGAGTAAGTAAAGTGCGAGAGTAACAATTGCAGCGAGTGGCCCAATCCTTTTTAGCACAAAGGACAAGCCGGTTTGTTTACTTATAATGACCAAACGTTCTCGAGGACACATGGGATTTTAGTCTAGTGCTTTCGCTACATACGGCTAATTAATCTTCATTGTTTTGATAAGTGTTGTGTGGGTGAACCTATGCTAATGTACCACCCTTCCTAGGACTAATACATACTTGTGATTATACCCCTTGCAAGCATCCGCAACTACAAGAAAGTAATTAAGATAAATCTAACCACAGCCTTAAACTCGAGATCCCGCTATCCCTCCCGCATCGATATACCAACGGGGGCTCGGGTTTCGTCACTCCGGCAACCCCGCAATTGGCAAACGAGTACAAGATGCATTCCCCTAGGCCCATAAAGGTGAAGTGTCGTGTAGTCGACGTTCACACGACACCACTAGAAGAATAACACCACAACTTAAATATCATAACATTGAATATTACTCAACCATACTTCACTACTAACATTTAGACTTCACCCATGTCCTCAAGAAATAAACGAACTACTCACGAGACATCATATGGAACATGATCAGAGGTGATATGATAATGAATAACAATCTGAACATAAACCTTGGTTCAACGGTTTCACTCAATAGCATCAATAACAAGTAGGAATCAACACCGGGAGAGTTTCCCCTATCAAACAATCAAGATCAAACCCAAATTGTTACAGTGGTGACGAGGTGCAGCGGTGGAGACGGCGGTGATGATGATGAAGATGATGATGATGGTGATGGAGATGATGTCCAGCTCGATGACGGTGACGATGGCGTCGATTTCCCCCTCCGGGAGGGAATTTCCCCGGCAGATCTCAGCCTGCCGGAGAGCTCTTTTCTCTCTGGTGTTCTCCGCCCCGCAGAGGCGGCTGTGGCTCTTCGCGACGTACCCCTGGAGCTTAGGGTTTTCGGGATGAAGGAGTACGCGAAGAAAAGGAGGAGAGAGGGGGCTGTGGGCCCCCTCCTCACAGGGCGGCGCGGCCAGGGCAGGGCCCGCGCCGGCCTATGAGGGGGGCCCATGGAGGCCCTCCTCGGCTCCCCCTTCTGGCTCCCTTGGTCATCTGGAAAAATAGGATTTTCGGTATAATTCCCGTCAATTGTTGATCTTCCGAAATATTGCGTTCTGGCGGTGCTTTTTCCAGCAGAATCATGGCTCCGGTGCGCGATCCTCCAATAATCATGAAACATGCAAAATAGATGAAATAACATAAGTATCATCTCCAAATATGAAATATATCAATGAATAACAGAAATTATGATATAAAATAGTGATGCAAATTGGACGTATCAACTCCCCCCAAGCTTAGACTTCGCTTGTCCCCAAGTGAAACTGAACTCAGTAAACAGGACCACATGTTTATGGAGTGAAGAGTCGATAAATCAAATACGGACAAGAAGCATCATATTCATCCACACAAGACATTCTAGTAAACAACTTCCTCATATAACTCAACTTGAAACAAGTATAAGGTAATCACAAATAAAGGTGCATAAGGAATCATAATTGGTGATGGCAAACTTTGTTCTTGGTCAGAGAACAGTTAACAGATTATACTTATCTATTGAGCAGCGCTCTCATGTTAAAGTTTATATGGCTCATCTTACATACTCAATCATAAAGATCATTGATAACTTTCAAAGCTATATTCATTTAGATAAAACTTGTACTAAACAAGAAAGAATAAAAGACATGATGAAATAAATCACAATATAATGGTTTGATCACAACAACTCAAATGCTTGCTTGAGATGGAGGGAAATAGGTTTACTGACTCAACATAAAGTAAAAGACAGGCCCTTCGCAGAGGGAAGCAGGGATTAAATCATGTGCTAGAGCTTTTTCAATTTTGAAATCATATAAAGAGAATAAAAGTAATATTTTGAGAGGTGTTTGTTGTTGTCAACGACTGGTAGCGGGTACTCTGTCCCCCTTGCCAAGTAGACCTCCAAAGAGCGGCTCCCATGAAGGACGTTATCTCTACCAGCAAGGTAGATCATCCCTCTTCTCTTTTGTTTACACATGTACTTTAGTTTATTTAAGGATGACACTCCCCCCAACCTTTGCTTACACAAGCCATGGCTAACCGAATCCTCGGGTGCCTTCCAACAATCTCATACCATGGAGGAGTGTCTATTGCAAAATTAAGTTGCTTACCGATGAATCAGAGCAAAACATGTGAAGAGAATTATTAATGAAAGTTGATTAATTGGGGCTGGGAACCCCGTTGCCAGCTCTTATTGCAAATTTATAGGATAAGTGGATGAAGCCACTAGTCCATTAGTGGAAGCTGCCTAACAAGACTGAAAGATAAAACACCACATACTTCCTCATGAGCTATAAAACATTGACACAAATAAGAAGTAATAAATTTTGAATTGTTTAAAGGTAGCACATGAAGTATTTACTTGGAATGGCAGGAAATACCATGTAGTAGGTAGATATGGTGGACACAAATGGCATAGGTTTGGGTTGAGGTTTGGATGCACGAGAAGCATTCCCTCTCAGTACAGGTCTTTGGCTAGCAAGGTTAATTAGCAAGCACAAAAGTTGAGGGAAACGAACGAATATACATGTGATAGAAACAATCATGCATCTTTCTTGTAAGCACAAATAATTTTAACTTCAGAATAATAAGCTATGAGCTAATAAGAAAGGAAGACAATGAAACAACTATATATATTTCTCTTTTCTACTTAAACCTCAAGGTGTTGTTGCTATTGACCAATGCTAAGTTTGCCAAAACCAAATAGATTTACTCAATGCCCCCAAAGTGGTACCAATACTAAAATCAAGATCAATCATATAATAGAAATTGCAAACTAAAATAAGGTGTGCAATATGTAAATGATAAAACTTCTCATTAATATTTCATAATGATAACTCACACCAAGGGATACATAGACAAACTAAAGGAGAGATACTTCCACACTGCAACCTGTCGTTGCCTAATCGACGGTACCTCGGAGGAGGGATCCTCACGAGGGGGAGAAGAAGTAGAGGACATAGGGCGGAGTGCACACGGGACGGTGGTACGCGATTTACCCAGCTTCGGAAGACCTGCACGATGACAGGCCTACTGCTGCTTGTCTGGAATTATCTGGGCGCTTTCGCGTTGTTACAATGAGTTGTGGTTGTGCCTCTAGGGCTCCCGGGATCCGGCTTATAAAGGCGCACGGATCTAGGGTTTACATGGAGAGTCCTAGCCGGAATACAAGTTGCCTAACTATGGTACAATGTCTTGCCGTGTACGTCAAGGATCCGCCTTCCTCCAAGTACGTGTTGGATCCGGATACTTCATGGGCCGTCACGGATCCGGCCTTCTTCGTAGGTCGGTAGAGATCCGGCTTCCTGTTCCTGGGCTGGACTTCATCCTTCAGGATCTACAGCAACTGGGCCGCCCGATGGGCCACATGCCTCATCACCAACTGTGGGCCACCCGGGCTTGCCGGATCCAGGCCATGCCGTTGATATACCCATAAAGTATACCCACAATAGTAGCCCCCGAAGTTCTTCGAGATTCATCATTCCTCCAACTTCATTCAGCTCGGATCCGAAGAGAATCTTGAAGAGCTTCAAAACCTTCACTTGATTCCGGGTTCATTCACTCGGAAATCCTTCGTCTTCAGATTGGGTATTGCAACGGAGATTCCACTTTTCCCGCGCACAACCTCCTTATTTCCCGCGCTAAATTTTCGCAGATGCAAATGTTCAGCCTGAAATATCGGGAGTGCATGGTTAAGTTACCCCCACGTCGTTTTACCGCACTTGACCTAAGACACGTGTCATCCATCCAACGGTGCGACCGTTCCGTTTCCACCGTTGGATCCGAATCCCGAATCTCCGCGCGTGGCCTATAAATACCCCGCGACTCGGTAATTCTTCATTCTTTCACCGCACCTTACCACTTCATCTTCTTCCTCACGCCGCGTCGCCCGACGGATCTCAACTCCGGCGAACCTTCCGTGCGGGAGCTTCACGCGCCGCCGCCTCAAACCTCTCCTCCAACCAAGATCGCTACGGTTGATCAAGAAATCAACTCCGCCGCCGATTCGTGGTCATCGGAGGCTCGAAACCGCCAGTTCGTCAACCTCTACTTCGCCGGAACTTCGCCGGACCGTCGCGCCATTGCCGGTACGTGCACCGGTCTTGTAGAAGAAGAAGTAGCTGTAGTATAGATTTTCCGGTTACTCAACTTAGCTCGCATGGGTGCAGCCGGAAGCATGCCTCATGGTTCTCCTCACTGCACTGGTAGTTCTCCGAGTAGCCCGGATCCCAGTGCCGTGGAACCAATTTGCCCGGATCCCATTGCGTACCTACCACCATATGTTTCCGATGTTAGGCTTGCTCAACCGTTCTCCGCCTCTTCTAGTACTTTACTAGGCCGGATCCCAACAGCCCAAGAGCTCGAAGAGGAGCTACAAGGCCAAGCTAGAATGGCAGCCAAGGTACAAGAGGTGGAAAACAAGAAAGCTTCCAAGGCCCGGAGCCGTGAAGGGGTGCGGGGTCAATGGTGGCCCTGCGAGACTACTGACGCGGAGCTCCGGGAGCTTCAAAACGAAGGCATGATCTCCGAGCATTGGAGTTTCACGCGCGACTCCGACGTCCCCAAGCCCGACACGGATGAACGCGTTATGACAAAGGCGTGGGTCGAGCGTGGATTATCGCTCCCTTGCTCGGAGTTCTTCCTCTCCGTCCTCGACACGTACGGGCTCCAGCCCCACAACATCTGCCCCAACTCCTACCTCCTGCTCTCGAACTTCGCAACTCTTTGCGAGGGGCATCTCGGAATCCGACCCGACGTCAAACTATGGCAATTCTTTTTCCGAGTGAAGAAGGAGACGAAGGACAAGGCCATGCTAAACTGCGGAAGTATGACGTTCATGCTCCGCTCTGGTCGGATGTATCCTCCTCACGACTCCCACGAATCCGTCCGGTACTGGAACGCCGGATGGTTTTATGTGAAGAATGCGCCAGTTCCGAGCGTCCACGATGGACTCCCGCCCTTCAGCAACACGCCTCCGGAAGAATGGGCGAGCTGGAGCTTCATCCCCACGCTTGCCCAAACGCCCATACTGGAGAAGGCTGCGCGGAGGATTTCCTGGTTAGTTCACGATGGACTAACCGGAGCCCAGCTCACCCTCAGCTGGTTTACCCGGAGGATCCAACCCTTGCGCTACAACGCACGCCTGATGTGCACTTACACTGGGGCGAACGATCTCCTCCGGGTCACTCGCCACGATCTTCCGGCCGACTCCCTCAAGAGGAGGTTTAAGACGTTGGTGAAAATTGCTAGGGGCCAACAGGTCCCGGAACTGATTAAGGATATCGGCACACACGACAAATGTCCTCCGGTAAGCACTTATTCCTTCGCATTCCTTTATCCTTTCACAATTTTCTAAGTGTTTAACTTGTTCTGCTCACTCTTTTCGCAGCTTGACTCTTTGGCGGAGGAAAACCTGCGCACCATACTCCGAGTTCCCGTTAGCGGTGACTCGGTGGAAGAGGATCCGGAGGACCCTGAGGAGGAAGAGGAACGAATGCCCCGAAAGGCTGCTCCTCAACCTTCAAAGCGTTCCCGCGCCAAAGTCTCCGGCTCCGACGCCGGAGGCAGCGGCGAGGCTTCCGCCAAGAAACCCAGGGTGATCAAACCACCTCCGCTTGACTCCAGGAAGGCGGAGCGCCAGCGCCTGAAGATGCTTTCGACAGCAGGAAAGCCCTCACGTCCCAACATTCCGGGTGCAACGTAAGTTTCCGAGTATTGTGCGTTGTTTATCTTGGTAAGCTGTGTTATGTATATTTTTCTTTTACTTGCTCACAGGAATCCGAACCCTACCACCGCGCGGACCAATGTTCAGGAGCATATCACTAAGTATATGCAGAAGAAATCTCCCGCCGTTGGTCCTTTGACGCCAGCTCCGCCGAGCGCTCCACAAGCCCCCCTGCAGCCTTCTCCTCCTCCCGCGGACCAGTCTCCAGCTCCTGCCGCACCCACTCCACCGGAAGTAATTCCGGTTAGCAGCGACAGAGCGGGCGGAGATGGTTCCGGCGGCAAGGGTCCCATCAACGACGAAACTGAAGGACGAAGCCAGGGGGAAGCAGAAGTTAATTCCTCCGGCAAAGCTGAGGCCACCACAGGTGATATGGTCGTTTTTCCCAAAAACTTTGGAGATCCGGCTGATCTTACTTCCACCCCGAAAGCCTATGCCACGAAGTTTTTTAACAAACTAACGGAGGCAGAGAAGTGGGAGATGGAGCAAGATTTGCTCAATGCTATGCTAAACAATGCCTGGGGCAAACCGGACGTTGAAACGTCGGAGATCCAGGACATCAAGAAAAACATTGGCCAATTCTTCGACAAGCTTGTTTGCAAGCAAAAGGTAACTCCCCAGTAGCCCCCAAGTATTTAGGCGGAAACTATATTAGTTAGCGTCTGAATACTTTTAGAGAACTCAACCTGAAAGGAAATTTTAAATGTCGTGGTAGCCCCCAAGCATGATGGCGGAAAGAATTTCCAGCGACAATGCTTTAGAAAGACTTAAACCATTATGGCGGAACTCACTCCATTTCTGACTGTGTTTGCAGGAACAAAAAGCCCTGCATTACGAGTTGCATAAAAACATTGCGCTGCAGCGTCGTGTGACCATCAGCCAGGCGGAGAAAATCCAGCGCATCCAGGCGGAGAATGCGGATTTGAAGAAACAACTATCAGAAGCTCAAGGTTGGTTTCCGATTATCTGACGATTGTGGGTTATGTTCCGCATTTTCCGAACTTGATGCTTTATGTAACAATGAGCAGGTGCCTCCTCTTCTCTCGCTGCAGCTTCCTCCGAGTTGGAAACTCTACGTGCTTCACAGAAGAATCTTGAGGCAAAACTCGCAGAGGCAGAACAGAAAATTTCTGAGAAGAACTCGGAGCTTGCTCGGAAAACTGGTGAGTTTGAGCTGAAAAGACAGACTGACAGCGACATCATCCAGAAGCAGCAAAAAGAACTTGGAGGTCTTCGCAAGTATATGAAGACAGCGGAGAGCTGCTGGGACCTGCTCAACTCCGACGTCATGGGTACGTCCTCGAAACTCATATGACAGCATATGTGTAACTTGTTGTATTTAACAAAACTTGCATCTTCCAGATCCACTCGGATATGATGAGGAACGTCGGAGCCAGTTCCCGCGCGATGACCTGCTACAGCTGGCCGGAGAAGACTGCAAGGATCTCATCTCCGCCTCCAGGAAAATCTGTCACAACCTCAACATCAAGAAGAGCCGAACCTGCGATGTGCGCAAGCTCATCAAGAGGATGGATTTGCTTCCGGAGCTGGTTGTGGACCTACAATCTTCTTCAGCACGGGGTGCAGCTGCCATGTCCTTGGCTATGTGCTTAGCGCATAATCCGAGTTTGAACCTGGACCGGGTGACTTCTGGCGTTCCTCCGGATGCTGATGTCAATGCGCTGCTTGACGCGGTTAGCGGTTATGATACACGCATTGCTCGGAGGATCCGCCATGACGAATTCTATGAGAAGGTGGTTCTTCCTGCTGACGAGCCTCTCGAAGCTGAGCTTTTGAAGGATCGCGAAGCGGAAACCAGGCCCGCCCAATCCGGAAGCCAGTATACGTGGACAAGCTCAAAGAACCAAGGTGGCGCTGCTTCTCCGACTGCAGCTGAAGCGGAAGAAGATGAAGATGTCTCTTCGCCTGCCAAAGACGCAGAGAAGGAAGCTCCGACTGACGCAGGAGGAGCTGATGCCAACGTGGAAACTTCTCCGGCTAAGGAGAAGTAAAAACTTAGTCCTGCGGAAAAACAATGCATCATTTTGGCCCCAGCGAGGGTTTGTAATATAACTTTAAATTCTTAAGTAGCTAGGGACGAAACATTTATGCATGGGCGGAAACAACTTATCCTGCTATCCTTTAATAGTATTTGCATGTTTCGTTTTGTTGGAAAGCAAGTGCTGATTTTGATGTTTTCCGGCTTACTCACTTGACCTTCCGCGAGCCGGAAGACCTTTAGCCGGAAACGCTCGCCAGCGGCGACGAAGCCCAATGGCAATCCGTCAATAACCGCGGAAACAAGCCCCCAGCCAAGGTGCCGGAAATCGCTACTAGGAATCCACGAATTCGCAACAGAAAACATTTCGACCAGAAAACTTAAGCTTACGTCCTAAGGGACGATTTTTGAAAATCGCAACTTTCATACACGCCTAGGCGGAAATATCCAGCTCTGCGGTTTTAGTCGAAAAACATACACGATCTAAAAATGAACAAGTAAAGGAGGTAAATGACTCATAGAGTGAACCAAAAGCTTTATTTCATTGATCATGTATAATATTGTTACAATGTATGTAATTCTATGCTAAGTGTGGAAAGGACGTAGTTGTGCAATGTTCCAAGGACGTTCTGTTTCATCGTAGATGTCACCCGGATCCTCCCGTTTGCGTTTCCGATGCCAATTGGCAGGTCTGTCTTTTAGCTCTCGGAAATCGACGAGGTAGTACGATCCGTTGTGAAGCACTTTGCTAACGACGAAGGGTCCTTCCCATGGAGATTGCAACTTATGATCTTTCACCTGGCGAAGGCGGAGGACCAAGTCTCCGGCCATGAACGAGCGATTCCGGATTCGACGGCTATGATAACGCCGGAGCTTCTGCTGGTAAATGGTGGAGCGTTGATCTGCTAAGTTCCGAGCTTCTTCGATCAGGTCCACAGATAGCTTTCTGGCCTCGTCAGCAGTTTCTTCATCATAGGCGGAAACTCGCGGTGAATCGTGGATGATGTCGGAGGGGAGCACGGCTTCGGATCCGTATACCAGCAAGAACGGAGTGAATCCTGTTGACCTGTTGGGGGTAGTTCGTAAACTCCACAGGATGGAGTCTAACTCCTCTGCCCAAGCTCCAACTGCGCGTCGCAGCGGTTCTTCAAGGCGTGGCTTAATTCCTGATAATATTAGGCCGTTAGCCCTTTCAACTTGGCCATTGGATTGTGGGTGAGCCACAGATGCGAGGTCCAGTCGAATCCCTACTGTCTCACAATAATCCTTCAATTCTCCTTGTGTGAAGTTTGTGCCATTATCTGTGATTATGCTGTGTGGGATGCCGAATCGCATCACGAGGCTGCAGACAAATTTTAGTGCCGTAGCACCGTCGGCTTTTCTCACTGGCTTTGCCTCGATCCATTTGCTGAACTTGTCAACAGCGACCAAGAGGTATTCAAAACCGCCAGGAGATGATCTTTTTAACTTACCAACCATATCGAGCCCCCAGACCGCAAATGGCCAGGTGATAGGTATGGTCTTTAGCTCTTGGGCTGGAGCGTTTGGTTGAGTAGCGTAGTACTGGCAACCTCGGCAGGTCTTGACTATCTTGTCAGCATCTTCTTTAGCTGTGAGCCAGTAAAATCCTAGCCGAAAAGCTTTTGCAACGAGTGACCTGGGAGCGGCATGATGCCCACAATCCCCTGCATGGATCTCTCTGAGGATTTCAATGCCATCTTGATTAGAGACGCATTTGAGAAATACCCCTGTTGCGCTTCGTTTGTAGAGCTGTCCATCAACAATTGTGTAGGATCTTGCTCGTCCGATGATCTTTCGCGCGAGGACCTCGTCCTTTGGCAACTTCTGATCGATGAGGTAGTCCAGGAAAGGCTGCGTCCAAGCCGGAATGATAGCCATCACTTCTTTAGCCGGAGACACTGCCACCTCTGGGTTTTCCGGGTTAGGGCCCTTCAACGAGGGTATCCGGAGATGCTCCAGGAAAATTCCAGGCGGAATTGGCTTCCTGCCGGATCCGAGCTTGGATAGCATATCTCGCCGCTGCGTTGTCGTCTCTCCGGACGTACTTGACTTCGTATCCTAGAAAGCACTTGGCGATCTCGTCAACTTCGTCTCCGTAAGCCGCCATGACGGAATTTCGGCGTTCCGGGTTTCGGCTACTCGTCTGTGCCACCAGGTCGGAATCTCCGCAGCAGATAATGTGCTTGATCCCTATTTCCTTAGCGATGCGCAGTCCGTGTAGTAGAGCCTCGTATTCCGCCATATTGTTTGTGGCTTCGAAGTGGATCTGCAGAACATACTGCAGTTCTTCTCCGGTAGGGGACTTCAGGGTGACTCCGGCTCCTGAGCCTTGATGCTGCTTGGATCCATCGAAGTGCATGACCCATGTTTCTGGTTCCGGCTCCAGACTTGCATCCGGAGCTTCTGTCCAATCTGCGATGAAATCTGCCAAGACCTGGGATTTGACCGCGAACCTGGCTTTGTAGTTGATGTCGAAGGCGGATAATTCAATGCCCCATTTTGTTGTGCGTCCTGTTGCGTCAGCGTTATTGAGAATCGTTGACAGCGGAGCTTTGCTCACGACTGTTACTGGATGCTCCTGGAAGTAGTGTCTCAGCTTCCCGCTGCCCGGGAATACTCCATAGGCTAGCTTCCGAAAGTGAGGGTATCTTTGTTTGGATTCCGTCGGCACTTCGCCGATGTAGTAGACTGGTCTTTGGACTCCGTACTCGTGTCCTTCTTCCCGTCGCTCCACCACGATGACGAGGCCGATGATCGTGTTGGTAGCTGCCGGGTAAAGGAGCATAGGCTCGACTCTCCTGGTGCTGCTAGGATGGGTGGGGAGGTGAGTATTTCGTTCAACCCTTGAAGCGCCGCATCCGCTGCCTCGTCCCAAACAAATTTGTCTGTTTTCTTCAATAGCTTGTACAGGGGTAATGCCTTCTCGCCTAGACGGCTGACAAACCTGCTGATTGCTGCAACACAACCAGTTAGTCGCTGCACATCTTTAAGACAAGTTGGCCTTTTAATGCACAGGATGGCTTTGATTTTCTCCGGGTTAACTTCAATGCCCCTATTAGAGACGATGAAGCCAAGGAGTTTTCCGGCTGGGACGCCAAAGACGCACTTCAGCGGATTTAACATCATCTTGTACCGTCGGAGATTTTCAAAGGTTTCTGTAAGGTCGCTGATCAAGTCGGATCCTTTCCGGGTCATGACCGCAATGTCGTCGATGTAGGCGTGTACGTTCCGGCCAATCTGGTCCTTCAAGCACCGCTGTATCGTACGTTGGTAGGTGGCACCTGCATTTTTCAGGCCAAAGGGCATAGTAACATAGCAGTAAGTGCCAAATGGGGTGATGAATGAGGTTGCCTTTTGTTCAGACTCCTTCATCCGGATCTGGTGATACCCGGAATACGCATCAAGAAAACACAGAAGTTCCGCCCCCGCCGTCGAATCAATGACTTGGTCAATGCGCGGCAAGGGAAACGGATCCTTCGGACAATGCTTGTTCAAGCCGGAGTAATCGATGCACATTCTTAGTATTTTAGTGTTCTTTTTGGGTACAAGGACGGGATTTGCGACCCAATCAGTGTGGATTACTTCTATTACAAAACCTGCCTCTAGTAACTTTGCTAATTCCATTCCTATGGCGCGGCGCTTCTTGTCTCCAAAGCATCGCATAGCTTGCTTCACGGGTTTAGCCCCCGGATTTATGTTGAGGTAGTGCTCGGCGAGTTCCCTTGGTACTCCGGACATGTCAGAAGGCTGCCATGCGAAGATATCCATGTTTGCGCGGAGGAACTCGACGAGCGCGTCTTCCTATTTGGGGTCCATGTTGGCTCCGACTGAGACCTGCTTGGAATCGTCTCCTTCCTTGAAGTTGACTTTCTTGGTCTCTATCGCGGCCCTGAAGGAGTTTTTCTGTTCAGAGATCTGCTTCTTGGTGGTCTGCATTTCAGTCGGATCCACCGTGGCTCTATAGCCTTGCAGCTCCTCTGCAAATAGTACAGACTCTGCGAAGGCGGCTTCGCCTAACTCGCACTCATGAGCCTTTTTGTAGTCTCCGGATACGGTAATCATACCCTTAGGACCCGGAATCTTGAGCTTGTTGTAGATGTAGCACGCTCTTGCGTGGAACTTGTGGTAGGTGGGCCTGCCGAAGATGACGTGGTAGGAGCTCTTGAAGGGCACAACTTCAAACGTGATCTTCTCTTCGCGGAAATTGTGAACATCGCCGAAGGCCACGGGAAGTGTGATGCCGCCGAGGGAATTCGCCTTCTTACCCGGAACCACGCCATGAAACTCGGTGTTGCCGTGTTTGAGCTGTTCCTTGGTGAGGTTCATCCGCTCTAGAGTCTCCAGGTACATGATGTTCAAGCTGGCTCCGCCATCCATGAGGCACTTGGATAAATCATACCCGTCTATGCGGGGACTTACAACCAAGGCGTAGCATTCTTTTGGCACAATGGCGGGGTGATCCTCCCTGTCAAACGTGCACGGGACTTCCGACCACCTGACATACTGTGGCACAGCCGGAACTGTGGCGTTCAGGATCCGGGTAGCTGACTTGGTAGCGCGGACTGTTGGGGTTCCGAGGAAGGTGTGGTACGCGCCCATGCTCTTTTTCTCGAAGGGGTTGGATTTACCTGCGGATCCGACTTTGGGATCCGGCGAGTTATCATCCTCGTCCATCGCCTCGGAACCTGTCCTCCTCCTTGTCTTTGTTCTTGCCCTTGCCTCCTTTGCCACGAGGGCGGTGCTTCCGGGCTCGCTTGTATCCTGCTTCCGGGTCGTTTTTCAAATCATTGACCCACTTGCAGTTGCGGTTAGTGTGAGTGGACTTCCCCGTAACCGGATCCAGGTGGGCCAGGCAGGGCATGTCTCTGTACTCCTCGTAGGTTTGCGGGGCGCGGGATCCGCCAGCTGTGACCTTAGTGCCATGCTGCTGACCCCTGCCGGCTCCGCCTCCACGGCCACGTCCTCTTCCGCCTCCTGAACCTCCGCGTTGGAACGCCATGGCGACCATCTCGGATCCGCCACTCTTCTGGTCATCAGGGTTCTTGCATTTATGGCTGCTGCTGTTGCCGTTATCACGGTTCTTCTTTTGTTGATGTAGGGGGATTGCTGTAGCTGCGACATCACCGCCAGCGTCATCATCGGCGGCAGTATGATCACTGGCAATGGAGATCATTTCATCCAAAGTCAGTTTATTTGCGTTAGCCAAACAAGTGAGCTTATGCGTCAGCAATCCTCCTCTCTGCAGTCCACCAATGAAGGCGTACATGGCAGTGGTGTGGTTGACATTTTCGCACTCGTCCTGCATGCCAACCATCGTGTGAGGAAGTTTCTTGAGGATTCTCCCTTCTTCTGGATACAAGCTTGTAAGTCGCTTGCCGTGGCAGGTCTTTTGTAGGTGCCTCTGAAGTGTTTCTCGAAAGCGGTCTTCAGGTCAAACTAGCAAAAGATGGAGTTCTTCTCGAGGTCGCTGAGCCAGATCCGGGCTGGACCTACAAGGTACAACTGGAGCATGCGGCAGGCGATATTAGGGGTTCCTCCGGCAAAGGTTACTGCATTGTAGTAATCCTCAATCCAGGTACCCGGCCTTTCGGTGCCATCATAATGCTTCAGGTTTCCGGGTAGCTTGAGGTTCATCCGTGGCTTTGGTTCCTCTCGAATCATCCTGCCAAAGCACTTCGGACCGATGTAGTCGGTTCTGTATTCGTTGAGGCGTTCCCGCGCGTCGCGTGAGCCGTGGCGAGGGGACTGTGAACGAGAGCGAGACCTCCGGCCGCCGCCTCCGCCTCCACCTCCGCCGCCACCGCTAGGTGGTGGTGAGGGAGACCTGCGAGGGGTTCGATCCGACTTCTTGCTTCCGCCTTCAGATTCTCCCCGGCCTTCCCGGTGCTGGCTCCGGCTCCTGCGGCTGCCTTCGCCGTGGCGCTGGCTGCCCTGGTCGTTCCGGCTCCGGCGAGGTTCCGGATCGCGCTCCTCATCCCGACTCCTCCTAGGCTCACGATCGTTGTTCTGGTTCCGGTGAGGTTCCGGCGTGCGCTCCCTGTTTCTGTTTCTTGAAGGCAGCACGTTGTCGCGGATAACAATTCCACCGTGCCCCTGGGGCCTGGTGTTTCCGGCTGGACTACGGCGGCGAGAGGGACGCGGGTAACCATTGGGCGGAGGAGAGGGGTTGCGGTACTTGTCCCGTCCAGAGTACATTGCATCCTTTCCCTTTCTTGGATCTGACGGTGGCGTCTTTGATGGTACGGGGATCGGATTTGGGTGTTCCCTGGCTTTCCTTCTGCGTTCCGAAGATCCGGTTCGCGATTCGTCATCTTGATGGCGATTGTCGTGGGCGTCCTTCTGCGCAGTGGAGACGCAATGCTCTGGGTTAGACTCCAGCTTGCGCGAAGTGTCTTCCTTGCTCTGCTGCTTCACTGCTGAAGCGACGAGCGTGCGAACGTAGTCGATGTCGATCTCCTTGTTCTTTTTCTTCAAGATCTCTGCAGCCTTCGTCATATTGTCCTTTGGGGTTGCGAACGGCTGCTGCTCCGTTGGAGTTGCGAAGGTGATCCTGCGGGGAGCTATCAACTCACGCCGGGTCCTTTCGACCTCATGATGAGCTTCAACGATCTTGTCCTCCCAATGCTTTCGGAGTTCCTTGACCTTTTCCAGTCCTTCGTCCACCTCCTGCTCGCGCTGGATGAAGTCTTCCACAAAAACTGCGGCGTGCTTCCTTTCCTCCAGCATGGCGGCTGCGGTGTCCTTAAACTTTTTGGCTGTGGCCAGCAGCTCCAGCCTCTTAGCTTCTAATGCTTCTACGTCTTCGGGAGTGATGGGTTTGTTAAGAATATCCGAGCGATAAACCGCATCCATGCCTGCTTGTGCGACCATCTCTTCAGGCGACAGGAGGTCCTCCGAGGAAGAATCCCTGCGGGGTCGCTCCCGCGACATTGGAGATCCCTGATGGGATAGCTGGGGGTCGGATTGGGTGCCTGCCTCTTCTGATCCATGTTCTCCTAGCGCCGCTACAGTCGCAAGTACCTGCTTTGGCTGGGCGGAGTCAACTTCAGGCTGATCACCGTATCCATATTCCTTCACCTTGCGATCGAACTCTTCAGTGTCCATGGATTGGGTATCTCCGGAAATTGGGCTTAGGTTGCCCAAAATTGACTCTTCAACCGGAGTTCCGCTTTCTCCGACAGCCTCTTGCTGATCCGGAGCAGCGTTGTTTTCCGGGGCCTCGACCTGCTCGGGACCAGCTCCGACTTCTTGAGGGGCGGCTCCGGCGGTATGGGCCAAGAAGTGCACGAAGTGACACCTTTGCTTCTCTAACACCTGGGAGACCCAGGCGGATCTGCATTGGTCTTCCACCTTTATTTCCTGCTCAGGGGCGGATTGGGTGGGTTTTGATTTTTTCGGATCTAAGGCGGAATCTTCGCTAGGAAGTTCCTGCGTCTCGGATCGGATCTTCGCGACCGCGTCCTGCTCGGCCGGCGGTCGCGTCAGCGCTACTTACCAGTGGGTTTCCGTCGGAATCGACGGTTTCCCCGATGAAGATGTGTATGCCGCCAACTAGGACGATGGAGAGCTTGACGGGGTCGGTTTTAGCCGGAATCCAGCACTCATCCGGAGGGACGATCGGCAGATTTCCGGCGTAAAGGACACGCTCCACAACGATGGTGTCGTCGTAGCTTCCCATGGCGGAACCCTCCCGGTTCCAGCCTCCAGACGCCGCAGGCCCCACGGTGGGCGCCAACTGTCGTTGCCTAATCGACGGTACCTCGGAGGAGGGATCCTCACGAGGGGGAGAAGAAGTAGGGGCCATAGGGCGGAGTGCACACGGGACGGTGGTACGCGATTTACCCAGCTTCGGAACACCCGCACGATGACGGGGCCTACTCGCTGCTTGTCCGGAATTATCCGGGCTCTTTCGCGTTGTTACAATGAGTTGTGGTTGTGCCTCTAGGGCTCCCGGGATCCGGCTTATAAAGGCGCACGGATCTAGGGTTTACATGGAGAGTCCTAGCCGGAATACAAGTTGCCTAACTACGGTACAATGTCTTGCCGTGTACGTCAAGGATCCGCCTTCCTCCAAGTACGTGCTGGATCCGGATACTTCATGGGCCGTCACGGATCCGGCCTCCTTCGTAGGTCGGTAGAGATCCGGCTTCCTGTTCCTGGGCTGGACTTCATCCTTCAGGATCTACAGCAACTGGGCCGCCCGATGGGCCACATGCCTCATCACCAACTGTGGGCCACCCGGGCTTGCCGGATCCAGGCCATGCCGTTGATATACCCATAAAGTAAACCCACAACACAACCCATCTTATATGATAACTTCCCTACTCATGATATGACACTACTTGATAGTAAAAAGTAAAAGGGTAGTGATGATGTGATACCGCGGCACTCCCCAAGCTTGGAACAAACCAAGGGGATGCCAATACCGATGATGAATTACTCCTTTGGCGATGGTGGTGATGAATTCCCGTCTTCAGACTTCCAAGGAAGAGGCTCTCCATCAACAAACGACATCTTGGTCTCGGGAATCCTGAAACTAGCAGCATGGCTTATGTGTTTAAACCTGTTTTCATACTCACAATTCTGATTATGAACGTCATAGAGTTGAGCTTGGAGTTTGTTGGTGGTGTCGTGAAGTGAGAGGATGTCGCCCCATAGCTTCGCAGTTTCCTTCTCGTGTTCAGCAATGAGTTCAGACACAATCTTGTGGAAGATATCCACCTCACGCTCAGCCATCTTCTTGTAGTTGAAGACCTCTTGTTCTAACTTCTCCATCCTGTCTTCCAAACTTCCTTCTCCTTTAGGACCCTGGACATCTTTGATCTGCAGCTCCCCATCAACGAGCAGCAACTCCTTGGGATGCATCCTCAGCTCGTTCATGTACAGGTTGTCAACGTCCTTGCAGGAGCTGTCCTTCGGAGTTTCTGACGAAGACATGATACCTCTAGATCCGAAGCAAATCCTGGCAGAAACAGCTCAAAACAAAACACGTCGAGAAAACGATATACGGACCTCCAGGGGTCCGGGGGATTATATAGCAGGAATTTTTATGTCATAAGGAAAGTACCAGGTCGAACCGGAGTCGGAAAGGGGCGACGAGGCGGCCAGCTCATAGGGCGGCGCGGCCAGGGAAGGGCCCGCGCCGGCCTATGGGGGCACGCCCTCGTGCGTCTCCTCCACTCCGTTTCGATCTCGTAATTTTTCATGTTTTCCAAAAACAGCAAAAACATTGTCCGGAAAGTAAATCACGAACTTTCTATTACCTGTACTGTTACCTATTCAAAGTCGAGTTCTGGCGGACTGTCAATTTGACCTTTGATGAAAGCCTCCGGTGTTTCCACTCGAATAACATCAACATCTACATTATAAGAATCACCTGACATATAATGCTTGAGTCTTTGTCCATTCACCACTTGCGTGGCATTGCCTTGGAGAGAACTAATTTTAATTGATCCTGAACGATACACCTCCTCAACAACATATGGTCCTTCCCATTTCGAGAGTAATTTCCCTACAAAGAATTTGAGACGAGACCGATACAATAGGACTTTATCCCCAATATTAAACTCTCTTTTGATAATCCTTCTATCATGCCATTTCTTAACTTTCTCTTTAAAGAGTTTAGCATTTTCATAAGCTTCACTTCTCCATTCATCTAGAGAACTTAATTGCAGCAACCTCTTATTACCGGCTAGTTTAGGATCTTTATTTAGTTCTCTAACAGCCCAATAAGCCTTGTGCTCTAGTTCTAAAGGTAAATGACAAGCTTTTCCATAAACCATTTTATAAGGTGACATTCCCATGGGGTTTTTATAAGCAGTTCTATAAGCCCATAGTGCTTCCTTCAATTTACTAGCCCAATTCTTTCTAGTTTTATTAACAGTCTTTTGCAAGATAGATTTAATTTCTCTATTTGATAGTTCTACTTGCCCACTAGTTTGAGGATGATAAGCGGAAGCAATTCTATGATTAATACCATATTTAGCAAGAGTTTTTCTAAAACCACCATGAATAAAATGAGAACCTCCATCCGTCATAATATATCTAGGAACTCCAAATCTAGGAAAAATAATGTCTAAAAGCATTCTTAAAGAGGTCTCACCATCAACACTTTTCGTAGGTATGGCTTCCACCCATTTAGTAACATAATCAACAGCAACAAGTATATGAGTGTTACCTTCTGAAGAGGGAAAAGGTCCCATGAAGTCAAATCCCCAACAATCAAACGGTTCAATAACAAGAGTATAATTCATAGCCATTTCATTTCGTCTGGAGATATTACCAACCCTTTGACATTCATCACAAGATAAAATAAACTTCCTTGAATCTTTGAAGAGAGTTGGCCAGTAAAAACCTGATTGTAGAACCTTTTGCGCGGTTCTATCTCCGGCGTGATGTCCTCCATAAGCACTACCATGACATTTACTCAATATCTCTTGTTGTTCATATTCGGGAACACATCTTCACAGAATACCATCCACTCCTTCTTTATATAAGTGTGGGTCATCCCAAAAATAATGCCTCAAGTCATAAAAGAATTTCCTTCTTTGTTGAGCTGAAAAGGTTGGAGGCAAGTACTTGGAAACAATAAAGTTAGCATAATCAGCATACCAAGGACTGTCTCGCGAGCTCACCTTTATTACAGCCAATTGTTCATTTGGAAAACTATCATTAACAGGAACAGGATCATAAGCAATATTTTCCAATCTAGACAAACTATCAGCAACAGGATTATCAGCACCTTTCCTATCTACAATATGTAAATCAAATTCTTGCAAAAGAAGTACCCATCTAATAAGCCTTGGCTTAGCATCTTTCTTCGTCATAAGGTATCTAATTGCAGCATGATCAGTATGAATAGTAACTTTTGAATCAACAATATAAGATCTAAACTTATCACAAGCAAAGACTACAGCTAACAATTCTTTTTCAGTAGTAGCATAATTTCTTTGAGCAGCTGTCGAGGGTGCTCCTCGGCAATGCCCTCCGATAGGGGCTTAGGGTTGATGGAATCCTACAAGCTGACGCGAGACATCGGTTCACAGACAAGCGGGGAGAGCGATTTACCCAGGTTCGGGGCCCTCGATGAGGTAAAACCCTTACGTCCTGCCTGTCTGTTCTTTGATTATGATGAAAACAGGTTACAATGGGGTGCCGAATAGTTCGGCTGAGATCTCGTCGAGTTGGCTATTGCTAAGGTGACCTAGCTCTAAGCTTCTTCTGGCTAAGATTGCTAAGATTGATTTCGTCCCTCGGCAGCCCCTCTCCTGGCCTTTATATAGGAGGCCAGGTCTCAAGAGGTCTCACCGAGTACGACTAGGTTTACAGTAATTTTAGATCCGATCTTTCCTTGTTCGATCGCTTCCTTGCCTTGCTCGTCAAGGAACCTTCTGGTGCGCCGTCCTAGTGGCCCATCTTGCCGTCGGGTTCCTTCATGGGCCTCCTGTTGGACCACGTAGGGTAGAGCAACATTGGTTACCCGAAGGGTAATGCCCACGTCAGTAGCCCCCGAGTGTCTAGCCGAACATAATTCGGGTAGAGACTAGAGCATGTCTTCTTCCGAAGTCCTTCTCCTCGATCATTCTTGCGCTTCTTTTATCTTCTATTTTCTATCGGGTGTGCGCCAGCGCTCCCGATGGGAGTAGCCCCCGAGTCTAGGTACGGATGCTCGCAATCCGTGCATAGACTCAAGTTGTACCACTCGAACATTTTCTTCTGCCGAAGCTTTCTCCTGCAAGTCTTCGTAGTCCATCCGATACATTTTCTTTATGCAAGGGATAACGAGTAACGTGCCCAACTTCTGTGGGTTAACTGCCGATGGCAAAACAACGTTACCCTACACAGAATCAAGTCCCCGGGCATGATCCTGGAGTGCAAAAAAGTTTTATCGGGTGCGCGTTCAGTGCTCCCGATGGGAGTAACCCCCGAGTCTGGGTACGGGTGCTTACATCTGGGTACAGACTCAAGTCAAGTTTTTCCTTCGAACCTTTATTCTATCAGGTGCGCGCCAGCGCTCCCGATGGGAGTATCCCCCGAGCCTAGGTGCGGATGCTCGCAATCCGTGCGTAGGCATAAGTTGTTCACCCGATACTTTCTTATCTCTTCCTATGCAATCATTCCTCATGATGTCATTGATGTCGTTTTTCTGTCCCCTTGATTTTAACTGATAAGACGCAACCTGCCAGCCCTGTTTTCGAGCAATTCCTGCTTCTCTTTACACGGTTAACGAGGCACCTCCTCGATTTCCGCAACCATTAACTGGAGAAAAGGCCCATTAATAATACGAAGCCTTCCTTAAGTTCCCCAAGAGATAGAACTCCCTAGCATTCTCCTTCATTCAATCCTTCGCTGTTCCTCTTCTTCTCCTGTTCACAACCGCTCGCGCCGCCATCACTGTCTTCCGATTTCTCCTAGATCTCACAATGGTGAAGAAGAAGAACCCTAGCGCCGCCGCCAGTTCCACGAACGGTGGTGCCGCCGCCAAATCTTCCTCGATTCTTTCGAAGGAAGGCGCGCCTGGCGCTCCTCCCCCAGCTCCGGCGCCGATGGCGCCACCAAGTTTAGCAGCCAGGCTCGGAGATTGGACAGCCTCTACCGTCACCAAGCGTGACGAAAAAAGATCCCGAAGCCTGGGATTGATCTCCTCCGATGAGGGGAATGTGATCTTTCCAGGTGCGATTTCTCGACCTAATCCCCCTGCCGGTTTTACCGTGATGTTCTTATTGTTCTTATACCGAGGTCTTTCGCTTCCCGTCCACGAATTCCTCCTCCATCTCCTGCGAACTTACGAAATCCAGTTATGGCAACTCACTCCCAACTCAATCCTCCACGTTGCTGTGTTTATCACCCTCTGCGAAGCATATCTGGGCGTTGAGCCTCATTTTGGGTTGTGGAAAAAGATCTTCTATGTGAAAAGATACAGCAGTAGTAACGGATCTTTTGTCACCGGAGGAGTGGGATTTGTAGCTCGTTCGGATGTCAATTACTTCAATTTCCCAATGAGAGAGTCCGTGCAAGGGTGGAGGTTGAGATGGTTCTATATCAAGGATTCTTTATCAACCGAATCTCAGCTTCCCTGTTTTGTCGATGCCCTTGAAGCCAAGCCTAAGAATTCCTGGAAGAATGTTCTCTCTCCCGACGAAAAAGTAGCTGCCGACGAACTATTTGCTAGATTTCTTCGGATTAAAGAAGTTGATGGCCAAACCATGGTTGGTACTGAGGTAGCGGCAGTGTTCTTGAAACGTCGAGTCCAACCAGTTATGGCTAGAATCCGTCCAATGTGGTTGTACTCGGGTCCAAAGGATGAGACCAGAATTAACGCTGCCGAGCTATCGGAAAAAGAACTGCTTGATGAAGTCCGTCGCCTCACTTCCCTCAGTCAAGAAGACTCAATCCCATTGTTGTCCCCGTATACTCCTTTTGATGCCGATCATCCACCACCAGAGGTAATTTCCCTCCTCAGATTCTTCTTATGATGCTATTTACTTAATCAACATGATTACTGTTATTCTCATTTGTCTTTTCTTCTACAGACCCTCGTAGCTTCCGGGGATTTTCATAACTTGCCAAATGATACTTCCGAAGGAAGAGGTTCTTCGGAACCCGTTGACTCTTGTACTGTTGAGCATAAAAACCCAACAAGCGATCATGATGACCTGATAGATTCTGAAACTGCTCACACCAATCTCCCCCCATCAGCCGATGATACTTGCGACACAGAGGGATCAGTGCATGATGATGACGCTGATCACGATGCCTTTGTTAATGCAGCTGCAGAGGAGACCAGGGCTCCACCTTCGAAGAGGTCAATCGGCGGCTTTGCCGATGAAGATGATCTCCTTGATATGTAAGTGTTTTTCTTCTTCTTACTATTTTCAGCTTCTTGGTCTTTTCATATTTTTCTCATAACTTAGTCGATCAAACCTTCCTTGTAGTGACGATGATCTTATTGAGCCTCCACCTAAAGGGTCAGATCTGATGCTGTCTCACCGGCCGCCGCAGCTTCCGAAGCTTCGGCTCCTAAGGCGGCTCCCGCGGCGCAAGCATCGATTGCCTCCTCCCTTTCCAGAGGGAAAGATGCTCCTGCTGCTGCCGCAGCTCCTCCTTCTGTAAGTCTTTGTCAATTTTAACAAGAATCTTCTGGAATGTGTCTTTGCCTAATGATCTTTGTAAAACATTCCCTTTGTTCAAGGATCTACGAGGTGTGATATCCTCTTTAGAGGCCTTCGCCTCTCAATTCACCTCTCTGGAGGCGGACAAAATCCGGCTGCAGGAGGAGGCTAAGTCTTCCTCTTCAAAGCTGGATGGCGCCATTAAAAAGGCCGCCATAGCTCGCCAGGAGGTCGACTCCCTGAAAGAAGAACTGAACAAGCTGAAGGAGAGGCTGAAGGAGGAGGAAGCTCGGTCGGCAGAAAAGGATGAACTCCTCCGTCAGTCTGCCTTGGCCCTGCTTGGTAAGTCCCTACATCTCTTTGTAGATTACCACTTTTTATGAATCTGTTTCTTCGCCAACGATTCCCTTTAACTTCTTTGCAGAAGCAGCCAGCATCCCTGCTACTGATGGCGTGTATTTCACACGTTCGTTGGGCAACCCCAAGAGGAAGGTATGATGCGCACAGCAGCAAGTTTTCCCTCAGAAAGAAACCAAGGTTTATCGAACCAGGAGGAGCCAAGAAGCACGTTGAAGGTTGATGGCGGCGGGATGTAGTGCGGCGCAACACCGGAGATTCCGGCGCCAACGTGGAACCCGCACAACACAACCAAAGTACTTTGCCCCAACGAAACAGGTGAGGTTGTCAATCTCACCGGCTTGCTGTAACAAAGGATTAACCGTATTGTATGGAAGATGATTGTTTGCAGAGAAAATAGTAAAAACAAGTATTGCAGCAGATTTGTATTTCAGTATTAAAGAATGGACCGGGGTCCACAGTTCACTAGAGGTGTCTCTCCCATAAGATAAAAGCATGTTGGGTGAACAAATTACGATCGGGCAATTGACAAATAGAGAGGGCATAACAATGCACATACATGACATGATAAGTATAGTGAGATTTAATTGGGCATTACGACAAAGTACATAGACCGCCATCTAACCGCATCTATGCCTAAAAAGTCCACCTTCGAGTTATCATCCGACCCCCTCCAGTATTAAGTTGCAAAGCAACAAACAATTGCATTAAGTATGGTGCGTAATGTAATCAACAACTACATCCTCGGACATAGCGCCAATGTTTTATCCCTAGTGGCAACAGCACAACACAACCTTAGAACTTTCTGTCGCTGTCCCAGGTGTCAATGCAGGCATGAACCCACTATCGAGCATAAATACTCCCTCTTGGAGTTAAGAGCAAAAACTTGGCCAGAGCCTCTACTAGTAACGGAGAGCATGCAAGATCATAAACAACACATATGTAATAACTTGATAATTAACATGACATGGTATTCTCTATCCATCGGATCCCGACAAACACAACATAGAGTATTACGGATAGATGATCTTGATCATGTTAGGCAGCTCACAAGATCCAACAATGAAGCACAATGAGGAGAAGACAACCATCTAGCTACTGCTATGGACCCATAGTCCGAGGGTGAACTACTCACTCATCACTCCGGAGGCGACCATGGCGGTGTAGAGTCCTCCGGGAGATGAATCCCCTCTCCGGCAGGGTGCCGGAGGAGATCTCCGAATCCCCCGAGATGGGATCGGCGGCGGCGGCGTCTCGCAAGGTTTTCCGTATCGTGGTTTTTCGCCTCAGGGGTTTCGCGACGGAGGCTTTAAGTAGGCGGAAGGGCAGAGTCGGGGGCCTGACAAGGGGCCCACACCATAGGGCGGCGCGGGCCCCTCCTTGGCCGCGCCGCCTTGTGGTGTCGCCACCTCGTGGCCCCACTTCGTATGCTCTTCGGTCTTCTGGAAGCTCCGTGGAAAAATAGGCCGCTGGGTCTTCGTTTCGTCCAATTCCGAGAATATTTCGTTACTAGGATATCTGAAACCAAAAACAGCAGAAAACAGGAACTGGCACTTCGGCATCTTGTTAATAGGTTAGTTCTAGAAAATGCACGAATATGACATAAAGTGTGCATAAAACATGTAGGTATCATCAATAATATGGCATAGAACATAAGAAATTATCGATACGTCGGAGACGTATCACTACTTCTTTGGACAAAGTTCCAAGCAACTCCCCGGCAAATGGTGTGTCAATGGTTCTCGCCACCCACCAGCTTACCCGGGAGCTGCTTGACAAGGGAAAGGGTGCTCTGGCGCGGATGCATTCAATGATATTCCCCAAGGCCAAGCAGGAGAAGACTCTGGGGCAGCTGATTGATGCCTTCGCAGTCGACACCAAGGAGGTCATCGAGGTATTCAAGCGCACCTCACGTACCTATGGTGCCCTCCTTGCCTTCCAACTTATGATGGGTTACGGCTTTAAGGCTGACATTGAAGAAATGACTAAGGAGCTGCCGAAAGAGAAAGATGGGCGACTTGTTAACTTAAGCGCCTTTACGAGCATCCGCCCGTACTTGTGCTCGCCAGCTCCTTGATTTAGTTTCGTCGGGAAAGGCATCGGCTGCCCCCGCACTGTCGACTCACACTCAGGCTCCTTGATTGTTGTAACAATTTTACCCTTGGGCTAGTATGAAACATTATTCTGTTGCGTGAACCCAAGTTTGTAATGAACACTGAGCTGGCAGTGTTGTCAACATACTTTTGTCATAATGTCTTCGTTTGTACTTCTTCTGATAGGAATTTCTTGTACCTCTCCCGATGGGAGTTACATTGGATGCTTGATTTGCCCATAACCATCATCCTTTTGACTCTGTTGCCTGCAGTTTTTCCCGGTGCCCTCGTTTGTTGATGACTCTTCGGGCGTTCTTCCCGAAGGTGATCGGGTCCAACGAATGAAGGATCGGATCACGCAGATGGAGAAGGACCTGCGCAGCACTTACGCCTTGGCTGCAATTGTCAACAAGAAGAGCGAGATTGCCGCCGACGTAGAGCGGTATGCTCTTACTGAGCTACATAAGGCTACCGAGAGTTTGAACTGTGAGTCCTTTGATCTCTGCACCCTTTGATTGATAGAATCTTATTTGATCCTTTGCTTACTTCTGTGCCAGTTATAGCTCTGAACCGTGCAGAGGAGAACAAACGAATTCACGAACGAGTGAATGCATTGACCCAGCTATCCTCATCCAAAGAAATTTTCTGGCGGGAGCACTCGAAGGCTTCGGCTGTCGCGCAATTTCAGGATCGGGTCCAGCAGGTCCATACCTTTTTTGACAAGTGCTATAAGGCTATGAGGGTTGTTTGGAAGACAATGTTCCCTTTGAATGCAGTTCCTCCGACGCTCCTTACTTTGATGTCTGAATTTGGTAATGCCAAGAAGATTCGAGACTTGGTCCGTGCGCAGGTTTTTGCAGGGGCCAGGTTTACACTTGCCCTTGTGCTTGCCCGTTATCCTTCGGCAGGTTTGCTGTCGATTGCCAACGCGACTGGAGATTTGGGGGCGCTGTATCCGAAGGTATTGTTGCCTGCCAACATAATTGTCGATAGACTCGAGGAGAGCTCCAGGGTACCTGAAGAAGGAGAAACTCCGCAAGGGTGATTTCAGGGTTTAAATGTCCGTCTCGTAAATAGATGATGTCTACGGGTGCTTCTATTCTTGTAGACAGTGTTGGGCCTCCAAGAGCAGAGGTTTGTAGAACAGCAGCAAGTTTCCCTTAAGTGGATCACCCAAGGTTTATCGATCTCAGGGAGGAAGAGGTCAAAGATATCCCTCTCAAGCAACCCTGCAACCTCAAAGCAAGAAGTCTCTTGTGTCCCCAACACACCAAATACACTTGTCAGATGTATAGGTGCACTAGTTCGGCGAAGAGATAGTGAGATACAAGTAATATGGATGAGTGCGAGTGGTAATAGCAATCGGAATGAAATATGGCAGCGAGTAAACATTCAACAAAACAGTAAACAAACGGTGATTCGATGCTTGGAAGCAAGGCCCAGGGATCCTACTTTCACTAGTGGACACTCTCAACATTGATCGCATAATAAATAACTCTTTCTCATATGTGCTACATACACTCTTTTGTTGGATGATGAACACATTGCGTAGGATCACACGAACCCTCAATGCCGGAGTTAACAAGCTCCACAATTCAATGTTCATATTTAAATAACCTTAGAGCATAATAGATCATTGCAAAATAAACCAAGAACTAACATAGTGCACACACTGTCCACATTACACTATGAAGGAGGAATAGATCACATTGATACTATCCTAATGATAATTAACTCCACAATCTACAAGAGATCATGATCATAGCCTACGACAAGAACCACACGGTGCACACACTAGTCACCTTTACACCATGCAGGAGGAATAGACTACTTTAATAACATCACATGAGTAGCACACAACTAGTAGCGATACAAAGCTCATCATATGGATCTCAATCATGTAAAGCAGCTCATGAGATCATTGTATTGAAGTACATGGGAGAGAGATTAACCACATAGCTACAGCGGAGCCCTCAGCCTCGGGGGTGTATTACTCCCTCCTCATCATGGAGACAGCGATGGCGGTGAAGATGGCGGTGGAGACGGCGGTGGAGATGGCTCCGGGGGCAATTGCCCGCCCCGGCAGGGTGCCGGAACAGAGAGTTCTATCCCCCGAATTGGACTTTCGCGATGGCGGCGGCTCTGGATGGTTTTCTCTGTTTTCGTCCTCTTGGTCGATGTTTTTAGGTCAGGGACGATTATATAGGCCGAGAGTCGGAGTCGGAGGGGCCACGGGGTGAAGACACCATAGGGGGGCGCGCCCCCCCCTTGGGCCGCGCCGCCCTGTGGGGTGGGGCCCCCCTGGCACCCCTCCGACTTTTCTCCGGTGCTCCGGAAGCTTCCGGGAATTATAAGGCCTTCGGTCTTGATTTCGTCCGATTCCGAAAATATTTCTTTACTAGGATTTCTGAAACCAAAAACAGCAGAAAACAGCAACTGGCCTTTCGGCATCTCGTCAATAGGTTAGTTCCAGAAAACGCATAAAAACGATATAAAGTGTGAACAAAACATGTAGGTATTGTCATAAAACAAGCATGGAACATCAGAAATTATAGATACGTTGGAGACGTATCAGCATCCCCAAGCTTAGTTCCTACTCGTCCTCGAGTAGGTAAACGATAAAAGATAATTTCTGAGGTGACATGCTACCAACATAATCTTAATCATACTATTGTAAAGCATATGAGATGAATGCAGCGATTCAAAACAATGTTAATTCAATGAGTAAACAATTGAATCATATAGCAAAGACTTTTCATGAATAATACTTTCAAGTCAAGCATCAATAAGACTTGCATAAGAGTTAACTCATAAAGCAATAAATTCAAAGTAAAGACATTGAAGCAACACAATGGAAGATTAAGTTTCAGCAGTTGCTTTCAACTTGTAACATGTATATCTCATGGATAGTTGTCAATGCAAAGCAATATAACAAGTGCAATAAGCAAGTATGTAAGAATCAATGCACAGTTAACACAAGTGTTTGCTTCTTGAGGTGGAGAGAGATAGGTGAACTGACTCAACATAAAAAGTAAAAGAATGGTTCTTCAAAGAGGAAAGCATCGATTGCTATATTTGTGCTAGAGCTTTTATTTTGAAAACATGAAACAATTTTGTCAACGGTAGTAATAAAGCATATGAGTTATGTAAATTATATCTTACAAGTTGCAAGCCTCATGCATAGTATACTAATAGTGCCCGCACCTTTTCCTAATTAGCTTGGACTACCGGATCATCGCAATACACATGTTTTAACCAAGTGTCACAAAGGGGTACCTCCATGCCGCCTGTACAAAGGTCTAAGGAGAAAGCTCGCATTTTGGATTTCTCGCTTTTGATTATTCTCAACTTAGACATCCATACCGGGACAACATGGACAACGAGATAATGGACTCCTCTTTAATGCATAAGCATGTGGCAACAATTATTATTCTCATATGAGATTGAGGATATATGTCCAAAACTGAAACTTCCACCATGAATCATGGCTTTAGTTAGCGGCCCAATGTTCTTCTCTAACAATATGTATGCTCCAACCATTAAGGTGGTAGATCTCTCTTACTTCGGACAAGACGGACATGCATAGCAACTCACATGATATTCAACAAAGAATAGTTGATGGCGTCCCCGAAACATGGTTATCGCACAACAAGCAACTTAATAAGAGATAAAGTGCATAAGTACATATTCAATACCACAATAGTTTTTAAGCTATTTGTCCCATGAGCTATATATTGCAAAGGTGAATGATGGAATTTTAAAGGTAGCACTCAAGCAATTTACTTTGGAATGGCGGAGAAATACCATGTAGTAGGTAGGTATGGTGGACACAAATGGCATAGTGGTTGGCTCAAGGATTTTGGATGCATGAGAAGTATTCCCTCTCGATACAAGGTTTAGGCTAGCAAGGTTATTTGAAACAAACACAAGGATGAACGGTGCAGCAAAACTCACATAAAAGACATATTGTAAACATTATAAGACTCTACACCGTCTTCCTTGTTGTTCAAAAATCAATACTAGATATTATCTAGACTCTAGAGAAACCAAATATGCAAACCAAATTAGCAAGCTCTAAGTGTTTCTTCATTAATGGGTGCAAAGTATATGATGCAAGAGCTTAAACATGAGCACAACAATTGCGAAGTATCAAATTATCCAAGACCTTTTAGAATTACTACATGTAGCATTTTCCGTTTCCAACCATATAACAATTAACGAAGCAGTTTCATCCTTCGCCATGTAAATTAAAAGCTAAGAACACATGTGTTCATACGAACCAGCGGAGCGTGTCTCTCTCCCACACAAGCATTTATTCAAACAAAAACAAAAACAAAAACAAGAAACATACAGACGCTCCAAGTAAAGTACATAAGATGTGACCGAATAAAAATATAGTTTCAAGAGAAGGAACCTGATGATTTGTCGATGAAGAAGGGGATGCCTTGGGCATCCCCAAGCTTAGATGCTTGAGTCTTCTTGAAATATGCAGGGATGAACCACCGGGGCATCCCCAACTTAGACTTTTCACTCTTCTTGATCACATTGTATCATACTTCTCTCTTGATCTTTGAAAACTTCATCCACACCAAACTCGAAACAACTCATTAGAGGGTTAGTGGACAATAAAAATTAACATGTTCAGAGGTGACACAATCATTCTTAACACTTCTGGACATTGCATAAAGCTACTGGACATTAATGGATCAAAGAAATTCATCCAACATAGCAAAAGAGGCAATGCGAAATAAAAGGCAGAATCTGTCAAAACAGAACAGTCCGTAAAGATGGATTTTATTGAGGCACCAGACTTGCTCAAATGAAAATGCCCAAATTGAATGAAAGTTGCGTACATATCTGAGGATCACTCACGTAAATTGGCTTAATTTTCTGAGTTACCTACAGAGAATTAGACCCAGATTCGTGACAGCAAAGAAATCTGTTTCTGCGCAGTAATCCAAATCTAGTATTTACTTTACTATCAAAGACTTTACTTGGTACAACAAAACACAAAACTAAGATAAGGAGAGGTTGCTACAGTATTAAACAACTTCCAAGACTCAAATATAAAACAAAATACTGTAGCAAAATAACACATGGGTTATCTCCCAAGAAGTTCTTTCTTTATAGCCATTAAGATGGGCTCAGCAATTTTGATGATGCACTCGCAAGAAATAGTATTTGAAGCAAAAGAGAGCTTCAAGAGGCAAATTCAAAACACATTTAAGCCTAACATGCTTCCTATGCAGAGGAATCTTATACACAAATGAATTCATGAAGAACAAAGTGACAAGCATAAGAGGATAAAACACGAGTAACTTCAAGATTCTCAACATAAAGACGGGAAACTTAATATTATTGAAATGCATATAACCATATTTCCCTCTATCATAATAACTTTCAGTAGCATCATTGATGAAATCCACAATATACCCATCACTTAAAACATTCTTATCATGGTTCATATGCATAGAAGTATCATTAAATTCGGCATAAGAAGAGTTATTCTCATTAATAGTAATTGGAGTAAGATTATTATCAAGAATTTGAACATGGTAAACAAATTGCATATTAAGGGAATTGTTTTTGGTAATCCAATCATGACTATGACAAGTTTCATAAGGATAGTTAGAATCTATATCATAGCATTCTTTATAATAATCATCGAGAGATCGGGGGCACGAGTGTCATCATAGGAAATAGAATAGTTATCTTTCACAGATCGGTTTATCCGTGTCCACACCATCATTGTTATTAGAAGGAGATGTATCAAGAACATAATGACCAGTAGCTAAAGGATTTTCAAACACCTCTTCCCCAAGCTTAGAGCCTTCTATATCATTATGGGAGGAAGCATGGATAGCACCGACACTATGGCAATTATTATCATCATTTTCAGAATTAGTTTCCCAGAGATTTGTAATATCAAAAGTAGTGTGCTCATTCAAATCATGATCGCTAATGTATGTAAAGGGCATAGGAAGATCATCGTATTCAGATTCATTATCACAATAATCATTAGGAGCAACATACTTACGGTTACCTATCGTTATCTCATTCACGCGGGGATACGCCGTTACCTCTTTCTCTTTATTCTCCTTCTTCTTCTTCTTCTTCTTCGTTCCCTTCTTCTTCTTCTTCTTCTTCTTCTCCTCCTTCTCCTCGTTCCCTTCTTTAGGAGGAAGAGGCTTGAAGGGTGGCTTGTCCGAATAACCTGATTTACTTTCAGAGACAATAGAAGAAACTTGACAGGATCCCTCCTTTTCATTAATTAGTTGAAAACACACAGCGGTCCTATCATATTTTGGCAAGGTGTCATCTTCTAAAATATTTTGTATGTAAGTATTTGTATGGCTATTATAAATGCAATAAGAAAAACACCCATGCAGGACATCATCAATATCAAGATCACTCATATGTAACAAAGAGATTTTTCTCGACAGTTCTTCACACCCCAAAAATAAAGTAAGTTCATCATGCTGATTAGGAGTAATTTCATCATCAAAATACAAATTTGCAGCACTCATTGGGTTCAAATTATCATTGGAGGAGCATTGAAAATTAAAATGACCCACTTCGTGGCAAACTTCACAAATAAAAGGATAGAGGGCACAAACTTTTTTACCAAGATCATCTAGAGCCCTAAACCACTTTCTAGTTTTTTCATTAGCATGATGGATACAATATTCATCTTTGATTTGATTAATTCCACAAGGTCTATGTATTCCACAAAAATTAACATGCTTATAGGAAATAACATTCTTAGGAGTTTGAGCATGCTTATTACAATAATTAACAACAATTTCATTCTTCATGCAAGCCTCTTTAAAAGGTTCATGATACTTATCAATATTCTTGTTAGGCAATTCAAAATGAGAAGCAAAGGCTTTATAAAGATTTGCAGCAACTTGAGAGTCAAGACCATAAGTAGCACTCATATTTCGAAATTTATCGGTATCCATAAAAGTTTCAATGCATTCATAATCATAATTTATACCCGACTCTTTACCTTTGTCGTTCTCCCAATCTTCAGCGTTCTCCTTAATCCGATCAAGAAGGTCCCTTTTAAACTCTTCTTTGTTGCGCGTGAATGATCCAGAACAAGTAGTATCCAGCAAGGTCTTATCTTGAAAAGAAAGTCTTGCATAGAAATTATCAATGATGATATTACCTAGAAGCTCATGATTGGGGCATTTGAGCATTAAAGACTTCAATCTCTCCCATGCTTGGGCAATACTCTCTCCATCATGAGGCCAGAAATTATATATTCGGTTTCGGTCTTTGTGAATTTCACTTGGAGGATAGAATTTAGAATAAAATAGAGGCACAATATCCTTCCAATCAAGAGAATGCTCGTCCTTCAGCAGTTTATGCCAATGCGCCGCTTTACCAGACAACGACATAGAGAATAATTTCTTCTTCACTTCATCCATAGAGATACCTGCACACTTGAATAACCCGCATAATTCATGCAAAATCAGTAAATGATCTCCAGGATGGACAGTTCCATCCCCTTCATAGCGGTTATCCATAACACGTTCAATAATTTTCATAGGTATTTTATATGGAATACTTTCAGTAGGTGCATTTAAAATATCACAAGCATCATTAGAGTTATCGCATATGGGAGATAAAGTATTATCTGAGCAAATTTTCTCCCCTAAAGATGGGAAGCTAAAAATATCACAAAAACTAGCTTCCCCAAGCTTAGACTTCTCCATAGCATTAGCAGTAATTGCATTCATACTAATAACATTGCTACTATCATGCAAATAAGGTTCCATAGGTTTTTTAATTTTCGCATCAAACAATTCTAAATTAGGAAAAAGATTAAAAAGCTCACCAAAAAATTTGTTGTTTTCCATTATGCCTAACTAGTGAAAATAAAAACAAGAAACAAAAAGATGCAATTGCAGGATCTAAAGGAAATAGCTTCGAGTATTTACAACGGCGAAAATAGCTTAGTAGCCGAGATCCGGAGTGTGAGTACCTTTTACCTTTCCTCCCCGGCAACGGCGCCAGAAAATAGCTTGATGTCTACGGGTGCTTCTATTCTTGTAGACGAGTGTTGGGCCTCCAAGAGCAGAGGTTTGTAGAACAGCAGCAAGTTTCCCTTAAGTGGATCACCCAAGGTTTATCGATCTCAGGGAGGAAGAGGTCAAAGATATCCCTCTCAAGTAACCCTGCAACCTCAAAGCAAGAAGTCTCTTGTGTCCCCAACACACCAAATACACTTGTCAGATGTATAGGTGCACTAGTTCGGCGAAGAGATAGTGAGATACAAGTAATATGGATGAGTGCGAGTGGTAATAGCAATCGGAATGAAATATGGCAGGGAGTAAACATTCAACAAAACAGTAAACAAACGGTGATTCGATGCTTGGAAGCAAGGCCCAGGGATCCTACTTTCACTAGTGGACACTCTCAACATTGATCGCATAATAAATAACTCTTTCTCATATGTGCTACATACACTCTTTTGTTGGATGATGAACACATTGCGTAGGATTACACGAACCCTCAATGCCGGAGTTAACAAGCTCCACAATTCAATGTTCATATTTAAATAACCTTAGAGCATAATAGATCATTGCAAAATAAACCAAGAACTAACATAGTGCACACACTGTCCACATTACACTATGAAGGAGGAATAGATCACATCGATACTATCCTAATGATAATTAACTCCACAATCTACAAGAGATCATGATCATAGCCTACGACAAGAACCACACGGTGCACACACTAGTCACCTTTACACCATGCAGGAGGAATAGACTACTTTAATAACATCACATGAGTAGCACACAACTAGTAGCGATACAAAGCTCATCATATGGATCTCAATCATGTAAAGCAGCTCATGAGATCATTGTATTGAAGTACATGGGAGAGAGATTAACCACATAGCTACAGCGGAGCCCTCAACCTCGGGGTGGATTACTCCCTCCTCATCATGGAGACAGCGATGGCGGTGAAGATGGCGGTGGAGACGGCGGTGGAGATGGCTCCGGGGGCAATTCCCCGCCCCGGCAGGGTGCCGGAACAGAGAGTTCTGTCCCCCGAATTGGACTTTCGCGATGGCGGCGGCTCTGGATGGTTTTCTCTGTTTCCGTCCTCTTGGTCGATGTTTTTAGGTCAGGGACGATTATATAGGCCGAGAGTCGGAGTCGGAGGGGCCACGGGGTGACGACACCATAGGGGGCGCGCCCCCTTGGGCCGCGCCGCCCGTGGGGTGGGGCCCCCCGGCACCCCTCTCGACTTTTCTCCGGTGCTCCGGAAGCTTCCGGGAATTATAAGGCCTTCGGTCTTGATTTCGTCTCGATTCCGAAAATATTTCTTTACTAGGATTTCTGAAACCAAAAACAGCAGAAAACAGACAATCGGCCTTTCGGCATCTCGTCAATAGGTTAGTTCCAGAAAACGCATAAAAACGATATAAAGTATGAACAAAACATGTAGGTATTGTCATAAAACAAGCATGGAACATCAGAAATTATAGATACGTTGGAGACGTATCAATAGACAATTTGGCTGTTTTATCCAAGTGTTTGGATTTATGTAATGACGCCTTTTTATTCGGTAGATACATGCATATGTACTTTTACCATGTTATTGTCGTTAGCAAGTTTTGTCTTGAGCGAATCTTAGTTGCTCGTTTAGATGTATGTATATTGGTTGGTTAGCAAATCATGTGAGTGATCAGCTCGTGTTGCAGGTCTTGCTAAACCTGTTGTATGCGCAACTTTGCTTTCAACCGTTTTAAATTTCGACAGGCACTCCCGAATATTTCGGGTGTAGTGGTTCTGCCGATGAGCCCATTGTTCCTTTGATATTTCTGATGTAGCCCTACCCAAGGTCGATACTACATCAAGACCGACAATCCCTCCTCGTGGTCCAATGACACGAGCTCGAGCCCAAGCCCTACGCCAAGAGGTGAATTCGCTCCTCTCCATGTATGCTTTTGACACTCCTTTGGATGGCTTGCTACTTCATGCCAATACCCTATGTTCAATCAGGTACATCGACCAAGAAGCGATCCATGAAGACCAAGCCAATGGAGAGAGAGCTGGAAACGAAGAAGATGGAGCTACAGCGCCCCAGCCGGAACTTCCGCCCTCCAGGACCGGAACTTCCGGCCAGAGGCCTCCCAGATGCTCTCAAGATGCTTCCCAGCGCCCAGGAAACAGGGTCCAGCCGGAACTTCCGCCCCGAAGGACCGGAACTTCCGCCCACCGGAACTTCCGCCCAAGTTCCGCCCAAGTTCCGAAAGTCGGCGAAAACCATACTGGATGTTACTGCGGGACAATGGCGCATTTCCGGAACAAGACCGGAACTTGGCCGGAACTTCCGCCCCGACCGGAACTTCCGCCCGTCCAGACCGGAACTTCCGCCCCTGGCCGGAACTTCCGCCCATGATGACCGGAACTTCCGCCCCATCGAACTTCAGCACGACAGCACTTTTAGTTGTAACTTATCCCTTCGCCCCACCTACTATATATAGCCTAGTTGGCTCAGATCTGAGATTAGATTTGATGTGAAATTAAACCTGAGCTTAGCTCACCCTTGTGGGAACCCTACCTAGATCTATGATCTTGTACCCACCCGGGCTCCTTATCGACTTGTCAAGATCTCTTTGGTGACTTCTACCGTTTGTTTGATCTTTTGCTTGCACTTCTACCTATTTGGTCTTTTGCTTGCACTTCCATCAACCTTCCGGTCTTTTCACCCTTCTAGATCTTGCGAGCTTCGATTTGTCGATCTCTTTGCGGGACTTCTACCGGAAGGTCTTTTCTCGCAACCTCTATCGAGTAGGTGTATCGGGCCTACGAGGGAAAACCGGTTTGTGTGCGTGTGTGTGTTGTATCCCCACGATCCCCCCTCGCGTTCCTCGTGTTCATCGCGTTCATCCACCTACCCCCACGAGTTCCACCCAAATCCGTGAAGATCGGGCACATCCAAGGACTTAGTCCTCATCATATGGTATCAGCAGCTCTTAGGTTGCCACAGCCCCCAATTCCACCAATTTTGCCCAAAAATTTTCTCAAAAAATTTTCCCAAAAAATAGCCCCAAATTGGCCTTGGATCGAACTCGCGATTTGTTGAGTTTTTGGTGGTTTTGGTCCAATAGAAACTTGTCTTTGGTGTTGATCTGCAATTCCCCCACCTCCCCACAGCTTCTAGTGCCAAATTTTCCTCGAATTCGAAGGATTTCGGCCCGGATTTCCGCCCAAATCGACGAACAGCCCGCAGATCTGATTGCGACCGGAAGTTCCGCCCGGCAGGACCGGAAGTTCCGCCCGGGACCGGAAGTTCCGCCCCTCAGGACCGGAAGTTCCGCCTGGCCGAAATTTTGACAGCAACCTTCGTTTTTCGTTTTGGCACTAACCCACTTGTGTTTGGACTTCGGTTTGTGTGCCATTTCAGCAACCACAAAGCTTCCGCAACATCGACAACGACGACGGCACCCCGAAGATCCAAGCGGTTCTTTTGACACCTCCACCATAGCAAGTACAAGGTCGTCGGCCACCATCATCAAGTGGTATAACTTGCTCCTAACTTGTAGCCTTAGCCTCTTTTGCGTACCTTTCCTATCGAGAGTGGCTTTCTAGTGTTGCGAAGCATTGCGCAAGCGTCCCGACCGTGAGGGTGTGCGTGTGTTGAGCAAAGCTACGAAGCAAGCTCGTGTGAAAAGATAAGCAAAAGAAGTGTGACATACTTACATAGATAGTAGCATCCTTGCATAGTGAGAAAAAGAAAGAAAATACAAAAAGAGAAAGAAAAAGAGTGTGGTAACACCTATACACAAAAGAGTCCAAAGCTTATAAGCAAAAGAGAGAAAAGAGAAGAGAGGCGTCTTGCACAAATCTAGTTGCTTCTCAATTTTGCAACCAAGCCACGGTCTCTCTTGTGTTGGCGTGACACCGAGCTAGTAGTCTTCGCTAGGACCAATTTTGTTCGTGCTCATTTTCCAAGTCGCGCTAACCCCATTTTGTCCCACGCGTGTGTTCCACCTTGTGTATGCCTTTTGTGATCACCGCCTTTGACTTGTGACTTTTGGATCTTACCCACCCTTGACAATAGACTTTTCGTTTGGTTCTTCCATTTGGCTTCCACATCCATACCTAACACCATATAGAGTTTTTGTTTTGTGTGTGTGCATACATATCGGTTGCCCTCCGTCTTGAAACACCTTTTCGATTTTGGTTTGCAAGTTTTGACACTTTTGGTAGTTTTTCCTAACCACCCACCACATAGTTCTTGTTTTAGTTGTAACCATGTCTAGTGGAGAAGGGAACCAACTACCGATGACGCGGCATCAACATTGGATAGCTACTCAAGCCGTCCACGCCAAGCTCAATCAATTTGAAGCCATGCTCAAAGATACCAATGTCCGCTATGAAGAAAGAGCTCAAGTGCAAAGGAATGACCTCAACAATCAAGTTCAAGACCTCAATGAGAAGATTGAAACTCAAGGCAATGAGTTGAAGGCAACACTTGCCATACAAGGTCAAGAGACAAGGGAAATGAAGATGGCGTTGGACAATATCCTCCATACACTCAACCGTCAAGAAGATAGAAGACACCACTCAAGGTCTTCGCGCTCTCATAGCTCAAGGTCACGAGCTCCTACACCGTCTCACCATGATTCCAATGAAGACCCACGCCACCATAATGTGGATGTTCAAGTGCTTCATCACCAAGCTCAAGAAGCGGAACAAGCTCGACTTCGAATTCTACAAGAACGTCAACGCCTTGAAGAAGAGCGCCTTCAACAAGAGAATCTACATGCTCAATTCCAACAAGAGCAAGAACGCCTTCGACATGATCAAGAGCTAGTTCGAGCAAGGGAACAAGAGCGTCTCCGCAATGAACAACAAGCACTTGAAGAACAAGAGCGGCAACGACAAGTACAAGAAGCTCAAGCTAGAAGACAAGCGCACCAAGAGCGCCAAATCATCAATGTTGTTCAACCACAACGCCCTCAAGGTCAAGATAATCGCCGCCATCATGATGATCGACCTCATGCAAGAAGACCACCTCCAAGGGCAAGACATGAAGAATCAAGTCATCACCAAGCATCAAGTGAAGAAAGTGTGATGCCTCGACACCGCCACAACAATGATGATCAAGATGAAGGTCATGGAAGACCACCTCCTCGTCAACAACATAGCAACAACAATCGAGATGCTCAAGGTCCACAACCTCAACCTCAACCTCAACAACGCCAAGACCATGGTGAAGAAAGACCACCGCCTAGACGCAATGACCGCAATGAAGAAGAAATCTTTGGGAAGCTCAAGTTCACCATGCCCAAGTTCCAAGGAGAGGAAGACCCCGACGCATACTTGTCTTGGGTCCTCAAGGTTGACAAGATATTCCGCATCCACAACTTCTCCGAAGCAAAGAAAGTAGCTATGGCATCACTTGAGTTTGAGGGATATGCAAATGTTTGGTGGGAAGAAGTGAACAAGAAGCGTGACAAGGAAGACTTAGAGCCCATTGACACATGGGAAGAGATGAAAGAAGTCATGCACAAACGCTTTGTGCCCACCCATCACAAGCGTGATCTCTTCAACAAGCTTACTCAACTCAAGCAAAGCTTCAAGTCCGTTGAGGAGTACTACAAGGAGATGCACATGACCATGATGAGTGCCAATGTGGATGAGCGAGAAGAGCAAACTATGGCAAGATTCTTGAATGGATTGAACATTCCCGTCAAGAGGATAGTGGAGTTCTTGCCTTACACCAACATGGTTGAGTTGCTTCATCAAGCTACAAGAGCCGAGCGCCAAGTGCGAGAAGACATAGCAAGTGCAAAAACAAAGTCCTTCTTCGCCGCGAGAAATGCAACAAACACCTCCTCAAGCATCAAAAACACAAGTGCTATTGCCTCCAAGGATCCTCCAAAGCAAATGAAGAGTGCCTTCAAGACAACAAGCTTCAAGCCGGAGCAATCAACTATGTCCTCCAAAGCTTCCACGGGATCTAGTAACATCACTTGTTTCAAGTGTGGTGCTCAAGGACATAAATCCTTTGAATGCAAGAACACAAGAGTTATGATAACTCGAGATGATGGAGATGTGGAGTACTTGAGTGAAGGTGAATATGAAGCCTTGGTACAAGCCGCAACCAATCTTGAAGATGATGACTTGGAAGACCAAGAGCAAGTCCTATGTGTGCATGATGCAAGCCCATCTCTTGTGGTGACCAAAGTGTTGACAACCCATACACTCCCCAATGAAGATCAAAGGTGCAACATCTTCCAAACAAGAGCCGGAATCAATGGCAAGTCAATAAAGGTTATCATCGATGGAGGGAGTTGCCACAATCTTGCAAGCACCGAACTATGCTCCAAGCTCAACCTCACACTCCGGAAACACCCCCACCCTTACCATGTGCAATGGCTAAGTGACAATGGAAATGTCAAGATACAACACATCGTCTCCGTCTCCTTCAAGATTGGCGCCTATGAAGATACCGTTGATTGCGATGTAGTGCCCATGACGGTGTGCCACATGCTACTTGGTCGCCCTTGGCAATATGACAAAAGAGCAAGCCATGATGGCTACACAAATGCCTATAGCTTCAAGGTTGGCGACAAGACATTCATCCTACGCCCGATGACTCCTAGCCAAGTAATTGCGGACAATGCAAAGGCTCTAGTGAGGGCTAAGGAAGCTACAATCACTAGTGAGATGAGTGGTGAGAGAGTGACCCACCAAAAAGAAAGTGAGCGCCACAAGCCATATATGAGTGAGATGAAGAGTGTCCTCATAGCTACCAAGAGTGAGATGAGAGAATTGCACCACAACCCATCCACCATATTGCACTACGTGCTCATTTGCAAGGGGCCATCTTCGGAGACTAACAACTTAACAACCCTTCCTTCGTCTTTGTTGTCTCTTTTGAAGGAGTTCCAAGATGTCTTCCCCGACGAGCTTCCTCATGGACTACCACCGCTTCGAGGGATTGAGCACCGCATCGACCTCATACCCGGCGCTCCTCTACCAAACCGCGCCGCCTACCGCACCAACCCCGAAGACACAAAGGAGATCCAACGTCAAATACAAGACCTCCTTGGAAAAGGGTATGTTCGTGAAAGCCTAAGCCCTTGTGCGGTTCCCGTGATTCTTGTGCCTAAACCGGATGAGACGCAACGGATGTGTATGAATTGCCGCCCCATCAATGCCATTACCGTCCGTTACCGCCATCCCATTCCGCGTTTAGATGACATGCTTGATGAACTTAGTGGTGCCACGATTTTCTCTAAGATTGATTTGCGTAGTGGCTACCATCAAATCCGCATGGCGGTAGGTGATGAATGGAAGACGGCATTCAAGACCAAACTTGGTCTCTATGAATGGCTTGTCATGCCATTTGGTCTTTCAAATGCTCCATCTACTTTCATGCGACTCATGAATCACATCTTGCGACCTCTCATTGGCAAGAGCGTGGTTGTCTACTTCGATGATATTCTCATTTATAGCAAAAACCTCGAGGACCATGTGCAACATGTGAGAGAGGTCTTGTGCATCTTGCGTCATGAAAAGCTTTATGCTAACCTCCCCAAGTGCACCTTTGCTCAAAACAAATTGGTTTTCCTTGGCTTTGTGGTTTCCGCTAATGGGATTGAAGTTGATTCTTCCAAGGTGGAGGCCATCCATAATTGGCCTACTCCTACAAATGTTGGTCAAGTCCGAAGTTTCCATGGACTTGCCGGTTTCTACCGCCGCTTTGTGAAAGATTTTAGCACCATTGCTTGCCCTTTGAATGAGCTTACCAAGAAGAATGTTCCGTTTGTTTGGGGCAAGGCCCAACAAAATGCTTTTGATGAGTTGAAGAAACGCCTTACCGAGGCACCACTCCTTGTTCTTCCAAACTTTTCCAAAACTTTTGAGATTGAATGCGATGCAAGTGGACTCGGTATTGGTGGAGTGCTTATGCAAGATGGAAAACCCGTGGCATACTATAGCGAGAAGTTAGATGGCGCACGCCTCAACTATCCTATATATGACAAGGAACTTTACGCTTTGGTTCGTGTTCTTGAAGTTTGGCAACACTATCTTTGGCCAAAAGAGTTTATTATCCACTCCGACCATGAGTCCTTGAAATATTTGAAAAGTCAACACAATTTGAACAAAAGACATGCAAAGTGGGTTGAGTTCATTGAGTCCTTTCCATATGTAATCAAATACAAGAAGGGCAAGGACAATGTTGTGGCGGATGCTCTTTCCCGCAAACTCACCCTCTTACTCACTCGCTTGGATATTAGTGTTTTGGGTCTTGATGAAATCAAAGATTTATATGCTTTCGATGTTTTCTTTGGCCCAATCTTTGCAAAGTGTTCTAGTGAGAAGGGCATCGATGATTTCTATTTGCACCAAGGATTCTTGTTCAAGGGAAACAAACTTTGTATTCCTATGTCTTCGCTTCGCCTTTTGCTCTTACAAGAATCGCATGGTGGTGGTCTTATGGGACACTTTGGAAGAGACAAGACATATGCCATGCTCTCCACTCACTATTATTGGCCAAGAATGAAGCGCGATGTGGAGCGCCTTTGCCGACGGTGTACAACATGCTTACAAGCTAAGTCCACTTCCAACCCCTATGGCCTTTATACACCGTTACCTATTCCTCATGGTCCTTGGTCCGACATAAGTATGGATTTTGTACTAGGATTGCCTCGAACCAAATATGGTCATGATTCCATTTTTGTAGTGGTTGATCGTTTCTCTAAAATGGCACATTTCATACCATGCTCCCGAACGGATGATGCTTCACACATTGCTTCCTTGTTTTTTAGGGAAATTGTGAGACTCCACGGTGTACCAAGAAGCATTGTGTCGGATCGAGATGTCAAGTTCATGAGTTATCTTTGGAAGTCGCTCATGGCAAAGTTTGGAGTGAAGCTCTTATTCTCATCATCCTCGCATCCGCAAACGGACGGCCAAATGGAAGTGGTCAATCGAAGCCTCTCCTCTCTCCTACGCATCCTCGTGAAGAAGAACTTGAAGTCATGGGAGGATTGCATCCCGCATGCGGAGTTTGCCTACAACCGCGCCAAGCACACTACGACAAGGAGAAGCCCGTTCATGGTTGTCTATGGCTTTGAGCCTCCTACGGCAATTGACCTCCTTCCTCTACCGCTACATGAGCAAGTGAACATGGACATCGACAAGCGAGCACAATACATGAAGAAGCTACACGAAGATACAAGGGCAACAATCGAGCAACAAGTTCTTCGTCAAGCAACACGCCTCAACACGAACAAAAAGGCACGGATCTTCAATGAAGGAGACCTAGTGTGGTTACATCTTCGCAAGGACCGTTTCCCTCAAGAAAGAAACTCCAAGCTCAAGCCCCGAGGCGATGGTCCCTTCAAGGTCCTCAAGCGAATCAACGACAACGCCTACGTCATCGACATACCAACATCCAAGTACTTGGTGAGCAACACATTCAATGTGTCCGACCTCTCGCCATACTATGAAGATGAAGAGACGTTAGAGTCGAGGACGACTCTTTCCCAAGGGGGGGAGATGATGTAGCCCTACCCAAGGTCGATACTACATCAAGACCGACAAGCCCTCCTCATGGTCCAATGACACGAGCTCGAGCCCAAGCCCTACGCCAAGAGGTGAATTCGCTCCTCTCCATGTATGCTTTTGACACTCCTTTGGATGGCTTGCTACTTCATGCCAATACCCTATGTTCAATCAGGTACATCGACCAAGAAGCGAGCCATGAAGACCAAGCCAATGGAGAGAGAGCTGGAAACGAAGAAGATGGAGCTACAGCGCCCCAGCCGGAACTTCCGCCCTCCAGGACCGGAACTTCCGGCCAGAGGCCTCCCAGATGCTCTCAAGATGCTTCCCAGCGCCCAGGAAACAGGGTCCAGCCGGAACTTCCGCCCCGAAGGACCGGAACTTCCGCCCACCGGAACTTCCGCCCAAGTTCCGCCCAAGTTCCGAAAGTCGGCGAAAACCATACTGGACGTTACTTGCGGGACAATGGCGCATTTCCGGAACAAGACCGGAACTTGGCCGGAACTTCCGCCCCGACCGGAACTTCCGCCCGTCCGGACCGGAACTTCCGCCCCGGCCGGAACTTCCGCCCATGATGACCGGAACTTCCGCCCCATCGAACTTCAGCACGACGAGCACTTTTAGTTGTAACTTATCCCTTCGCCCCACCTACTATATATAGCCTAGTTGGCTCGGATCTGAGATTAGACTTGATGTGAAATTAAACCTGAGCTTAGCTCACCCTTGTGGGAACCCTACCTAGATCTATGATCTTGTACCCACCGGGCTCCTTATCGACTTGTCAAGATCTCTTTGGTGACTTCTACCGTTTGTTTGATCTTTTGCTTGCACTTCTACCTATTTGGTCTTTTGCTTGCACTTCCATCAACCTTCCGGTCTTTTCACCCTTCTAGATCTTGCGAGCTTCGATTTGTCGATCTCTTTGCGGGACTTCTACCGGAAGGTCTTTTCTCGCAACCTCTATCGAGTAGGTGTATCGGGCCTACGAGGGAAAACCGGTTTGTGTGCGTGTGTGTGTTGTATCCCCACGATTCCCCCTCGCGTTCCTCGTGTTCATCGCGTTCATCCACCTACCCCCACGAGTTCCACCCAAATCCGTGAAGATCGGGCACATCCAAGGACTTAGTCCTCATCAATTTCCATAAGTAAAATATCGAATGTGGGTTGTTGTTTATATGTATTTCCAAACTCTTGCTATTTACGGCACTCATAGAGGCATCTATAGCGGAGGGAAAGGTGAACATCCTTTGGCACTCGTAGAGGCTTTTTTGGAGCGCGATCTTCTGCCTTGTACTATGTTTGCATAGTGATGGGGCTTAGAAGTTTGTCGTTATTGCAATGCTTAACAAGGAAATAAGGCTTAAGTTCTTATTAATAAGGTAAGCACGATGCTAGAGGGTGGAAAAGGGAAAGCCCTGTTTAAAGTAAAGGAGAAAAGAGAGTAAAGGCTAGTAGACTGCTTAGGCACGGAAGGGGTTCTTCTCCTCTTCGGCTTCTTCACCGCGTTAGTGATTGCTGCAGCGTTGCTGGTTTCGTCAGGGGTTTGGGCGGTGATTGCCATCGTCTTGCTATCTCCTAAGCCTTCTGTGCCATCAGCTGCCGAACCCTTTGCTGCCGGGGCTTCTGCTGCCGAAGCTTCTGCTGCCGAAGCTTCTGCTGTCGAAGCTTTAAGGGTGAGAGCGGCTGGCTTCTTCTTGGCGTCCCTGCCATCTTTTTCTTCCTTAATTTCTCGTATAGACAGCTTGGGCGGAGGGTCGACGATTTCTTGCTGTGACCCGAACTTTGCAGCAATCCTGCGAAAGTCGCGATCACAATTATCCGAGCGTGAGAAACTTCCATAGACTCGTGATGTTTGTCCCGTTGTTCCCGAGGCATTTTCAGCTTGAGGTATGCATAATGCGGCACAGCCATGAACTTGGCATACGCTGGTCTCCCGAGTATAGCGTGATACTGTGACTCCCAGTTCACCACTTCAAACTCGATCTTTTCCTTCCTGAAATTGTCGGCCCTGCCGAAGATGACATTCAGGTAGACTTTGCCAAGAGAGTAGCCCGGTGCGGTTGGAAGGATCCCGTGGAAGCAGGTGTCTGTTTCTTCCAACATGTTCATGGTGATCCCCATACTTCTAATTGTGTCGACAAATATCAGGTTTAGCCCGCTTCCACCATCCATGAAGACTTTGCTCATCTTGAACCCCCCAATTTGTGCTTCGACTACCAAGGCAGCGTGACTTGGTTTTGGTATGGTCATTGGGTGATCTGCTCGACTGAACGTAATGTTCTGAGAGGACCATTCGACGTACTCAGGGATGTTTGCCATGATGCTTTCTGCCAAGTTGATCTCTCGGGTGAGCTTCTTCATCTCTCTTTTCGAGACACCTGTCCTATGGATCATGCTCATCTGCCCACGTGGTGGTGGAAATGCCTCGTTGGGTTGATGAGGTTGAGCTTGTTGGACCTGATGTTGCGGTGGGGGTGGTGGTGGTGGCGGTAGCTGCTGCTGGCCTGCCTGCTGGATAAGTTTATGCATATCGATGAGCTGCCGACGGTCCACGAGCAGGTGGCTAGACTTTATTTTACCATCCTTGGAATCGGTATATGAATGCAGGTAGCATGGGGCGTTGATCTGCTCAGCGTAGGGTAGTTCGGGTGCTCTCTGTTGTCGTGGTTTATAGTTGCCACGGTTCCCAGAGTTGCTCCGATTTCCGTCCTGTCGATCATCTCGCCTGTCCTCATACCGATCGCCCTGCCGATCAGAGTAGCCTGCGGCCACCAAGTTGTTGTCATTGTAACTGCGGTTCTTCCTTCTCTTGTTGCGATCCCTTCGACCACCCGAGTCATGTTTCGGCTGGTCATCTTCTTCGTCGTCGCTGCGTTGTCGTGGCTTTCGAACGTTGTCTTCGCCATCGGCCCAGCTGTTGGCGATTTCCATTAACTTGGTTATGGTTTTCCGCTTTTTGCGCCCAAGTTCCTCTATGTAGCTTTCCCGCTGAACGCCATCACTAAAAGCGTCGATTGCTCTGTCGACAGATACGTCTTCGGCGGCGTTCAGGAGTTTTGTGAATCTCCCGATGTATGAACGCATCGACTCCCTCTGCTTCTGACGGCAATTCCGCAGCTCTTCGATTCCGACAGGCCTCTTGTATGTTGCTTGGAAGTTGGCGACGAAGGCATCTACTAGGTCATCCCATGATTTAACAGAACCTTTCGGCAGCCCCCTTAGCCAGGCCCGTGCTGAATCCTTCAAGTAAAGCTGTAAGCATTGCATTGCTGCTATCTGGTTTCCTTTGTGCAGGATCACGGTCTGCAGGTAGTCGTCTATCCAGGACCTTGGTTCTTGCTGCCCATCGTACTTGGCGGCATCAGTAGGGGTAGGCTTGAACTTTTTGGGCGGCATCGTTTCGCGGATCTTGTAACTTAGACAGTCGGCTCCCCTAAGCTCGCCGTCGTACTCCTGGTCTTCGTCCGAAGAATCGCTGTCGTCGTCCTTCCTAGCGGCGCGTCGCCGCCTTGCTTTGTCGATCCTGCTCTGGGTGATTTCGTCTCAAGCATCTCTCGCATGATGTTTCGACCCACTGCCTTGGACGATGGTCATTTCTTTTGGCGGGGCTAGGTTGCTCCCCAATATTGCGAGACTCTCCAGGGCACCTCGATGAGCTTGAGCCATGGATCCTTCGGGGCGCTGGTTGATGAGGTATGCGGCGAGGTTGGCCGTTGCTCCTGCAACGGTTTTCGGCCGTGGCATGCCGGCGGTATCCATAGTCATAAAGGATTTGGTCAGGTTCGACGTTATTTCTCTGGCGTCATCTTCTGAAAGCCTGGATAGCCTTGACCGGTTCTTGCCTGTTCCGTGATTGTTTCGGGAGGCACTCCATTGCGAGCCCCTTCGCCGTTCGCTGGATCGATCCGCCGCAGATAGGCGTCTCTCAAGGGTGGCTTGCTCTTTCGACAGGTGTTCCCGGTTTTTCTCTAGTATGGAGCGATAAGCATTGAGGGTTCCAACCGAAGTTCCTGCGGGGAGCGGCGTGTTGTTGAGTACTGCTGCCCTTGCTGCCGCCCACTCCTCATCCGCGATGGTGTAATCGCTGTGGCGGTTGCTGGTGCTGTTTTCAAAACTTGCCCTTCTACTGGAACGAGGGGTATGGTCCTCGTCTCCTCTGCGCCTTGCGTTTCCCGTGTTATTGGCGACATAAACCTGATGGTGTGGCGTTCTTCGGGTGGTTCCCTGGATGTTGCTGTCGATACTGTCCTCTCCCGATGAATACTGGGCGTTGCAGATGAACGGCGTCTCGCTTGATCCCAGCCCGTGCCTGGTGTCACAGTTCAGGCAGTAGTACGAAGTTAGTTTCGAGGATGAGGAATCATCCGACCCTACCGACATGGAGGACACCGAGCGGGGAGTCGAGGGCACAGGTGAGCACGTCGATCCCGTCAGTCCTGCCGACAGATCGAGTGATAATGACGCGCTTGAACCCGCCGATCCGGAAGTGGGGGATTCCAGCAATCGAAGGATTCCCTCTGCGTTGACGTTGTAGTGGACGCTGCCGAAGGTCATCTCCATGTTTCCTTGTAGATCTGAAAAGTTCGAGCGGGAGGAATCGCTGTGTGGAGTAAACTCGTAGGAGCCGAATCGAATCGGGCTTCCCAGGGTTGGTGACGATGGTGTCGATGAAGCTGCTGATGAAGCTGCCGGCGAAGCCGCCGGTGTCATGATCGGATCTGCCGATGCTCTGCCTTGTGCCGGCAGGGTTCCCACAGACGGCGCCAATTGTCGAGGGTGCTCCTCGGCAATGCCCTCCGATAGGGGCTTAGGGTTGATGGAATCCTACAAGCTTACGCGAGACATCGGTTCACAGACAAGCGGGGAGAGCGATTTACCCAGGTTCGGGGCCCTCGATGAGGTAAAACCCTTACGTCCTGCCTGTCTGTTCTTTGATTATGATGAAAACAGGTTACAATGGGGTGCCGAATAGTTCGGCTGAGATCTCGTCGAGTTGGCTATTGCTAAGGTGACCTAGCTCTAAGCTTCTTCTGGATAAGATTGCTAAGATTGATTTCGTCCCTCGGCAGCCCCTCTCCTGGCCTTTATATAGGAGGCCAGGTCTCAAGAGGTCTCACCGAGTACGACTAGGTTTACAGTAATTTTAGATCCGATCTTTCCTTGTTCGACCGCTTCCTTGCCTTGCTCGTCAAGGAACCTTCTGGTGCGCCGTCCTAGTGGCCCATCTTGCCGTCAGGTTCCTTCATGGGCCTCCTGTTGGACCACGTAGGGTAGAGCAACATTGGTTACCCGAAGGGTAATGCCCACGTCAGCAGCATCAAGAGTTTTACTAGCATAATGAATAACATTCAGTTTTTTATCTACTCGCTGTCCAAGAACAGCGCCTACAGCAAAATCACTAGCATCACACATAATTTCAAATGGTAAGTTCCAATCAGGAGGTTCAACTATAGGGGCAGTTGTTAAGGCTCTTTTTAGAGTTTCGAAAGCTTCCTTACAATCATCATCAAAAACAAAAGGTACATATTTTTGAAGAAGATTAGTAAGAGGCTTTGAAATCTTGGAGAAATCTTTAATAAACCTCCTATAAAACCCAGCATGACCAAGAACACTACGAATACCTTTAACATCCCTAGCATAGGGCATCTTCTCAATGGCTTCAACCTTAGCTCTATCAACTTCAATACCTCTCTCGGAAATTTTATGTCCCAATACTCATTAACCATAAAGTGGCATTTCTCCCAATTAAGAACAAGGTTAGTTTCTTCACATCTCTGCAAAACTTTATCAAGGTTTCGCATGCAACTATCAAAAGAATTCCCATAAACAGAAAAATCATCCATGAATACCTCTACAATACTCTCACAAAAGCCATGAAAAATAGCAGACATGCATCTTTGAAAAGTAGCAGGAGCATTACATAAACCAAAAGGCATACGTCTATAAGCATAAGTTCCATAGGGACAAGTGAAAGTGGTTTTCTCTTGATCTTTAGTTTTAACGAGCAATTTGTGAAAACCCGAATAACCATCAAGAAAGCAAAAATGAGTATTTTTAGATAACCTTTCTAACATTTGATCAATAAATGGTAAAGGGTAATGATCTTTCTTAGTAACCTTATTAACTTTTCGATAATCAATGCACATTCTATACCCTACAACTACTCTTTGAGGGATGAGCTCATCATTATCATTAGGCACAACGAGTCATTCCTCCTTTCTTAGGAACACAATGCACAGGACTAACCCATCTACTATCGGCAATAGGATATATAATACCAGCTTCAAGGAGTCTTAATACCTCATTTCTTACCACATCCTTCATCTTAGGAATTAGACGACACTGAGGTTCAACAACAGGCTTCGCATCATCTTCCATATTAATGGCGTGTTGGCAAATAGAGGGAGAAATCCCCTTCAAGTCATCAAGAGTGTAGCCAATAGCACCTCGGTGTTTCTTCAGTATTTCCAATAACCTTTCTTCTTCAAACTCGAAAGCTTAGAACTAATAATAACAGGATATATTTTCTTATCATCAATATGAGCATATTTAAGATTATCAGGGAATGGTTTTAAATCAAAGACAGGATCTTCCTTTGGTGGTGGTGTTGTACCCAAATCTTCCACCGGTAAATCATGCTTAAGAATAGGTTGACGAAGGAAAATTTCATCAAGCTCATCTCTTTCTTCCCTAAAAACTTCACTCTCACTATTCTCCAAATGTTGCTGCAAAGGATTACTAGGAGCAAGAGCAATAGATGCACACTTGTTCAACTTTAAAATCACTATTAGGCCAATCAATTTTATAAGGAGTTTTGGTAAATTTAGAGAAGTTAAACTCATAAGATTCACCAGCAAATTTAGTCAAAATTTTCTCTTTCTTGCAATCTATAATAGCTCCACAAGTATTTAGAAAAGGTCTACCAAAAATGATAGGACAATATTTACTAGCAGCAGAACCAAGTACCAAAAAGTCAGCACGATATTTAATCTTACCACATAGAACTTCCACATCTCGAACAATACCAGTTGGAGAGATAGTTTCTCTATTAGCTAGCCGAATAACCACATCAATATCTTCAAGTTCACAAGAACAAATTTCGTTCATAATCTCCGTGTAAAGCTCATAAGGAATAGCACTAATACTTGCACCAATATCACATAAACCATAATAACAATGATCACCAATTCTAACAGATAGCATAGGAACACTAGCTTTCCTAGACTTATTAGGATGTGAAACAATATTAGAGGCATCTTCACGAGAAAATAATATGACCATCTTCTACATTTTCGAGTCACAAGATCTTTAACAATTGCAACAACGAGGTTCAACTTTTATTTGTTCTTCGGGTTCTATAGGTTTCTTTTCACTTTTATGAACCGCACTATTTATAACGAGTACCCCTTCATTTTAGCGAGGAAAGGAGTTTTTTCAATATAAGCTTCAGGAATAACATGATCAACAGTTTCAACTACAACACATTTATTTATAGATGAATCAATTTTATCTTTATACGGTTCATGATACTTATCAAAGTTCTTCTTAGGCAATTCATAATGAGAAGAAAAAGCTTTATAAAGATTTGCAGCAACTTGAGAATCAAGACCATAAGTAGCACTCATATTACGAAATTTATCAGTATCCATAAAAGCTTCAATGCATTTATAATCATAATTTATACCTGATTCTCTATCCTTGTCATTCTCCCATCCTTCAGTATTTTCTTGGATCCGATTAAGACGGTCCCTTTTAAACTCTTCCTTGTTGCGTGTAAAGGATCCAGAACAAGAAGTATCCAGCAAGGTCTTGTCTTGAAAAGAAAGTCTTGCATAGAAATTATCAATAATAATATTACCAGGAAGCTCATGAATGGGGCATTTGATCATTAAAGACTTCAATCTCCCCCACGCTTGGGCAATACTCTCTCCTTCATGAGGCCAAAAATTATATATGCGATTCCGATCTTTGTGAATCTCACTTGGAGGATAGAACTTAGAATAAAACCGGGGCACAATATCATTCCATTCAAGAGAATCCCAATTATCCAGTAATTTATACCAATGCGCCGCTTTACCAGACAGCGATACAGAGAATAGTTTCTTCCTCACTTCATCCATAGCAATACCTGCACACTTGAATAAACCGCATAATTCATGTAAGAACAGTACATGATCTCCAGGGTGGACAGTTCCATTCCCTGTATAACGGTTACCCACTACACGTTCAATAATTTTCATAGGTATTTTGTATGGTATTTCTTCCTTACCTGGCGCCTCATCCACTACCTTTGCAGTAGTAGTAGATTTCCCAAATAAACACTCAAGAGAAGATCTCTCCATAATGAGTTATAGCAGCAGGCAGAAATAAAATCAGCACAAACAGTAGAAATTTCCCTTACCAATTCCACTTACCAATAGCGCTTAGCTCCCCGGCAACGGCGCCAGAAAATAGTCTTGATGACCCACAAGTATAGGGGGTGTATCGTAGTATCTTCGATAAGTAAGAATGTCGATCCCAACGAGGAGCGAGAAGGTGTTGACAAGCGGTTTCGATGAAGGATTCACTGTAAATGCTCACGAGACAAGTATTCGGGGGTTTTTGATGTAACGGATGAATAAAGTACGAGTAAGTAAAGTGCGAGAGTAACAATTGCAGCGAGTGGCCCAATCCTTTTTAGCACAAAGGACAAGCCGGTTTGTTTACTTATAATGACCAAACGTTCTCGAGGACACACGGGATTTTAGTCTAGTGCTTTCGCTACATACGGCTAATTAATCTTCATTGTTTTGATAAGTGTTGTGTGGGTGAACCTATGCTAATGTACCGCCCTTCCTAGGACTAATACATACTTGTGATTATACCCCTTGCAAGAATCCGCAACTACAAGAAAGTAATTAAGATAAATCTAACCACGAGCCTTAAACTGCGAGATCCTGCTATCCCTCCCGCATCGATATACCAACGGGGGCTCGGGTTTCGTCACTCCGGCAACCCCGCAATTGGCAAACGAGTACAAGATGCATTCCCCTAGGCCCATAAAGGTGAAGTGTCGTGTAGTCGACGTTCACGAGACACCACTAGAAGAATAACACCACAACTTAAATATCATAACATTGAATATTACTCAACCATACTTCACTACTAACATTTAGACTTCACCCATGTCCTCAAGAACTAAACGAACTACTCACGAGACATCATATGGAACATGATCAGAGGTGATATGATAATGAATAACAATCTGAACATAAACCTTGGTTCAACGGTTTCACTCAATAGCATCAATAACAAGTAGGAATCAACACCGGGAGAGTTTCCCCTATCAAACAATCAAGATCAAACCCAAATTGTTACAGCGGTGACGAGGTGCAGCGGTGGAGACGGCGGTGATGATGATGAAGATGATGATGATGGTGATGGAGATGATGTCCAGTGATACGTCTCCGACGTATCGATAATTTCTTATGTTCCATGCCACATTATTGATGTTATCTACATGTTTTATGCACACTTTATGTCATATTCGTGCATTTTCTGGAACTAACCTATTAACAAGATGCCGAAGTGCCAGTTGCTGTTTTCTGCTGTTTTTGGTTTCAGAAATCCTAGTAACGAAATATTCTCGGAATTGGACGAAACGAAAACCCAGGGGCCTATTTTTCCACGAAGCTTCCAGAAGTCCGAAGGAGAGACGAAGAGGGGCCACGGAGGGGCCACACTATAGGGCGGCGCGGCCCCCCCCCCCCCTTGGCCACGCGGCCCTGTGGTGTGGGGCCCCCGTGCCGCCTCTTGACCTGCCCTTCCGCCTATAAAAAGTCTCCGTGACGAAACCCCCAGTACGGAGAACCACGATACGGAAAACCTTCCAGAGACGCAGCCGCCGCCGATCCCATCTCGGGGGATCCAGGAGATCGCCTCCGGCACCCTGCCGGAGAGGGGAATCATCTCCCGGAGGACTCTACGCCGCCATGGTCGCCTCCGGTGTGATGTGTGAGTAGTCTACCCCTGGACTATGGGTCCATAGCAGTAGCTAGATGGTTGTCTTCTCCCCATTGTGCTATCATTGTCGGATCTTGTGAGCTGCCTATCATGATCAAGATCATCTATATGTAATTCTATATGTTGCGTTTGTTGGGATCCGATGAATAGAGAATACTTGTTATGTTGATTATCAAAGTTATATCTATGTGTTGTTTATGATCTTGCATGCTCTCCGTTACTAGTAGATGCTCCGGCCAAGTAGATGCTTGTAACTCCAAGAGGGAGTACTTATGCTCGATAGTGGGTTCATGCCCGCATTGACACCAGGACGATGACGAGAAAGTTCTAAGGTTGTGTTGTGCTGTTGCCACTAGGGATAAAACATTGATGCTATGTCTAAGGATGTAGTTGTTGATTACATTACGCACCATACTTAATGCAATTGTCCGTTGCTTTGCAACTTAATACTGGAGGGGGTTCGGATGATAACTTCGAAGGTGGACTTTTTAGGCATAAATGCAGTTGGATGGCGGTCTATGTACTTTGTCGTAATGCCCAATTAAATCTCACTATACTCATCATGATATGTATGTGCATGGTCATGCTCTCTTTATTTGTCAATTGCCCAACTGTAATTTGTTCACCCAACATGCTGTTCGTCTTATGGGAGAGACACCTCTAGTGAACTGTGGACCCCGGTCCAATTCTCTTTACTGTAATACAATCTACTGTAATACAATCTACTGCAATACTTGTTCTACTGTTTTCTGCAAACAATCATCTTCCACACAATACGGTTAATCCTTTGTTACAGCAAGCCGGTGAGATTGACAACCTCATTGTTTCGTTGGGGCAAAGTACTTTGGTTGTGTTGTGCAGGTTCCACGTTGGCGCCGGAATCCCTGGTGTTGCGCCGCACTACATCTCGCCGCCATCAACCTTCAACGTGCTTCTTGACTCCTACTGGTCCGATTAAACCTTGGTTTCTTACTGAGGGAAACTTGCCGCTGTGCGCATCACGCCTTCCTCTTGGGGTTCCCAACGGACGTGCTAACCACACGCATCAAGCAAATTTCTGGCGCCGTTGCCGGGGAGATCAAGACACGCTGCAAGGGGAGTCTCCACTTCTCAATCTCTTTACTTTGTTTTTGTCTTGCTTAGTTTTATTTACTATTTTGTTTGCTGCACTAAATCAAAATACAAAAAAAATTAGTTGCTAGTTTTACTTTACTTGCTATCTTGTTTGCTATATCAAAAACACAAAAAAAATTAGTTTACTTGCATTTACTTTATCTAGTTTGTTTTATTTGCTATTGCTAAAATGTCCAACGCTGAAAATACTAAGTTGTGTGACTTCACAACCACAAATAATAATGATTTCTTATGCACACCTATTGCTCCACCTGCTACTACAGCAGAATTCTTTGAAATTAAACCTGCTTTACTGAATCTTGTCATGAAAGATCAATTTTCTGGTGTTAGTTCTGATGATGCTGCTGCCCATCTTAATAATTTTGTTGAACTATGTGAAATGCAAAAATATAAAGATGTAGATGGTGATATTATTAAACTAAAATTGTTCCCTTTCTCATTAAGAGGAAGAGCTAAAGATTGGTTGCTATCTCTGCCTAAGAATAGTATTGATTCATGGACTAAATGCAAGGATGCTTTTATTGGTAGATATTATCCCCTGCTAAAATTATATCTTTGAGGAGTAGCATAATGAATTTTAAACAATTAGATACTGAACATGTTGCTCAAGCTTGGGAAAGAATGAAATCTCTGGTTAAAAATTGCCCAACCCATGGATCGACTACTTGGATGATCATCCAAACCTTCTATGCAGGACTAAATTTTTCTTCACGGAATTTATTGGATTCAGCTGCTGGAGGTACCTTTATGTCCATCACTCTTGGTGAAGCAACAAAGCTTCTTGATAATATGATGATCAATTACTCTGAATGGCACACGGAAAGAGCTCCACAAGGTAAGAAGGTAAATTCTGTCGAAGAATCCTCTTCCTTGAATGATAAGGTTGATGCTATTATGTCTATGCTTGTGAATGATAGGACTAATTTTGATCCTAATAATGTTCCATTAGCTTCATTGGTTGCACAAGAAGAACATGTTGATGTAAACTTCATTAAAAATAATAATTTCAACAACAATGCTTACCGGAACAATTCTAGTAACAACTATAGGCCATATCCTTATAATAATGGCAACGGCTATGGTAATTCTTATGGTAATTCTTACAACAATAATAGGAATACACCCCCTGGACTTGAAGCCATGCTTAAAGAATTTATTAGTACACAAACTGCTTTTAACAAATCTGTTGAAGAAAAGCTTGGGAAAATTGATATACTTGCTTCTAAAGTCGATAGTCTTGCTGCTGATGTTGATCTTTTGAAATCGAAAGTTTTGCCTAATGAGAATCATCATAATAAAATTGTTACTACAGCAAATGCCATTCAAGTTAGAATTAATGAGAATATAAGATTAATGGCTGAACTGCGTGCTAGGTGGGATAGAGAAGAAAATGAAAAACTAGCTAAAGAGAAGAATATAGCTAAAGTTTGGACTATTACCACCACTAGTAATGCTAATGCTACACATGTTGCTGCACCTCCTACTCATACTAATAAAAGAATTGGTGTTAGCAATGTTTCCACTTCTAATGCAAAACGCGAAAAACTGCCTGAAACTGTTAAAACTGCTGAAACTGCCTGTGATAAAGCTGCTGAAATTTTTTCCACCATTGGGGATGATGATCCCATTGCTTTAGATTATAATGGTTTGAATTTTGATGATTGCCACATCTCTGAAGTTATAAAGTTCTTGCAAAAACTTGCTAAAAGTCCTAATGCTAGTGCTATAAATTTGGCTTTCACGCATCATATTACAAATGCTCTCATAAAAGCTAGAGAAGAGAAACTAGAGCGTGAAGCCTCTATTCCTAAAAAGTTAGAGGATGGTTGGGAGCCCATCATTAAGATGAAGATTAAAGATTTTGATTGTAATGCTTTATGTGATCTTGGTGCAAGTATTTCTGTTATGCCTAAGAAAATTTATAATATGCTTGACTTGCCACCACTGAAAAATTGTTATTTGGATGTTAATCTTGCTGATCATTCTACAAAGAAACCTTTGGGTAAAGTTGATAATGTTCGCATTACCGTTAACAATAATCTTGTTCCCGTTGATTTTGTTGTCTTGGATATTGAATGCAATGCATCTTGTCCCATTATATTGGGAAGACCTTTTCTTCGAACTGTTGGTGCTATTATTGATATGAAGGAAGGTAATATAAAATATCAATTTCCTCTCAAGAAAGGTATGGAACACTTCCCTAGAAAGAGAATGAAGGTACCTTTTGATTCTATTATGAGAACAAATTATGATGTTGACACTTCATCTCTCGATAATACTTGATACACACTTTCGCGCCTAGCTGAAAGGCGTTAAAGAAAAGCGCTTATGGGAGACAACCCATGTTTTTACCTACAGTACTTTGTTTTTATTTTGTGTCTTGGAAGTTGTTTACTACTGTAGCAACCTCTCCTTATCTTAGTTTTGTGTTTTGTTGTGCCAAGTTAAGCCGTTGATAGAAAAGTAAGTACTAGATTTGGATTACTGCGCAGTTCCAGATTTCTTTGCTGTCACGAATCTGAGCCCACTGCCCTGCAGGAAGCTCAGAAAATTATGCCAATTTACGTGCATGATCCTCAGATATGTACGCAACTTTCATTCAATTTGAGCATTTTCATTTGAGCAAGTCTGGTGCCATTTTAAAATTCGTCAATACGAACTGTTCTGTTTTGACAGATTCTGCCTTTTATTTCGCATTGCCTCTTTCGCTATGTTGGATGAATTTCTTTGATCCACTAATGTCCAGTAGCATTATGCAATGTCCAGAAGTGTTAAGAATGATTGTGTCACCTCTGAATATGTCAATTTATATTGTGCACTAACCCTCTAATGAGTTGTTTCGAGTTTGGTGTGGAGGAAGTTTTCAAGGATCAAGAGAGGAGTATGATGCAACATGATCAAGGAGAGTGAAAGCTCTAAGCTTGGGGATGCACCTGGTGGTTCACCCCTGCATATATCAAGAAGACTCAAGCGTCTAAGCTTGGGGATGCCCAAGGCATCCCCTTCTTCATCGACAACATTATCAGGTTCCTCCCCTGAAACTATATTTTTATTCCATCACATCTTATGTGCTTTTTCTTGGAGCGTCGGTTTGTTTTTGTTTTTTGTTTTGTTTGAATAAAATGGATCCTAGCATTCACTTTATGGGAGAGAGACACGCTCCGCTGTAGCATATGGACAAATATGTCCTTAGTTTCTACTCATAGTATTCATGGCGAAGTTTCTCCTTCGTTAAATTGTTATATGGTTGGAATTGGAAAATGATACATGTAGTAATTGCTATAAATGTCTTGGGTAATGTGATACTTGGCAATTGTTGTGCTCATGTTTAAGCTCTTGCATCATATGCTTTGCACCCATTAATGAAGAAATACATAGAGCATGCTAAAATTTGGTTTGCATATTTGGTTTCTCTAAGGTCTAGATAATTTCTAGTATTGAGTTTGAACAACAAGGAAGACGGTGTAGAGTCTTATAATGTTTTCAATATGTCTTTTATGTGAGTTTTGCTGCATCAGTTCATCCTTGTGTTTGTTACAAATAAGCCTTGCTAGCCTAAACCATTGTATCGAGAGGGAATACTTCTCATGCATCCAAAATACTTGAGCCAACCACTATGCCATTTGTGTCCACCATACCTACCTACTACATGGTATTTTCCGCCATTCCAAAGTAAATTGCTTGAGTGCTACCTTTAAAATTCCATCATTCACCTTTGCAATATATAGCTCATGGGACAAATAGCTTAAAAACTATTGTGGTATTGAATATGTAATTATGCACTTTATCTCTTATTAAGTTGCTTGTTGTGCGATAACCATGTTTACTGGGGAACGCCATCAACTCATTGTTGAATTTCATGTGAGTTGCTATGCATGTTCGTCTTGTCTGAAGTAAGGGCGATCTACACTGAGTTGAATGGTTTGAGCATGCATATTGTGAGAGAAGAACATTGGGCCGCTAACTAAAGCCATGTTTCATGGTGGAAGTTTCAGTTTTGGACAAACATCCTCAAATCTCTAATGAGAAAAGAATTAATTGTTGTTGAATGCTTAAAGCATTAAAAGAGGAGTCCATTATCTCGTTGTCTATGTTGTCCCGGTATGGATGTCTAAGTTGAGAATAATCAAAAGCGAGAAATCCAAATGCGAGCTTTCTCCTTAGACCTTTGTACAGGCGGCATAGAGGTACCCCTTTGTGATACTTGGTTAAAGCATATGTATTGCGGTGATAATCCAGGTAGTCCAAGCTAATTAGGACAAGGTGCGGGCACTATTGGTACACTATGCATGAGGCTTGCAACTTATAAGATATAATTTACATGATGCATATGCTTTATTACTACCGTTGACAAAATTGTTTCATGTTTTCAAAATCAAATCTCTAGCACAAATATAGCAATCGATGCTTTTCCTCTATGAGGACCATTCTTTTACTTTCAATGTTGAGTCAGTTCACCTATTTCTCTCCACCTCAAGAAGCAAACACTTGTGTGAACTGTGCATTGATTCCTACATACTTGCTTATTGCACTTATTATATTACTCTATGTTGACAATATCCATGAGATATACATGTTACAAGTTGAAAGCAACCGCTGAAACTTAATCTTCTTTTGTGTTGCTTCAATACCTTTACTTTGAATTATTGCTTTATGAGTTAACTCTTATGCAAGACTTATTGATGCTTGTCTTGAAGTGCTATTCATGAAAAGTCTTTGCTATATGATTCACTTGTTTACTCATGTCATACACATTGTTTTGATCGCTGCATTCACTACATATGCTTTACAAATAGTATGATCAAGATTATGATGGCATGTCACTCCGAAATTATCCGTGTTATCGTTTTACCCGCTCGGGACGAGCGAGAACTAAGCTTGGGGATGCTGATACGTCTCCGACGTATCGATAATTTCTTATGTTCCATGCCACATTATTGATGTTATCTACATGTTTTATGCACACTTTATGTCATATTCGTGCATTTTCCGGAACTAACCTATTAACAAGATGCCGAAGTGCCGATTCGTTGTTCTCGCTGTTTTTGGTTTCAGAAATCCTAGTAACGAAATATTCTCGGAATTGGACGAAACGAAAACCCGGGGGCCTATTTTTCCACGAAGCTTCCGAAGTCCGAAGGAGAGACGAAGAGGGGCCACGGAGGGGCCACACTATAGGGCGGCGCGGCCCCCCTTGGCCGCGCGGCCCGTGGTGTGGGGCCCCGTGCCGCCTCTTGACCTGCCCTTCCGCCTATAAAAAGTCTCCGTGACGAAACCCCCAGTACGGAGAACCACGATACGGAAAACCTTCCAGAGACGCAGCCGCCGCCGATCCCATCTCGGGGGATCCAGGAGATCGCCTCCGGCACCCTGCCGGAGAGGGGAATCATCTCCCGGAGGACTCTACGCCGCCATGGTCGCCTCCGGTGTGATGTGTGAGTAGTCTACCCCTGGACTATGGGTCCATAGCAGTAGCTAGATGGTTGTCTTCTCCCCATTGTGCTATCATTGCCGGATCTTGTGAGCTGCCTATCATGATCAAGATCATCTATATGTAATTCTATATGTTGCGTTTGTTGGGATCCGATGAATAGAGAATACTTGTTATGTTGATTATCAAAGTTATATCTATGTGTTGTTTATGATCTTGCATGCTCTCCGTTACTAGTAGATGCTCGGCCAAGTAGATGCTTGTAACTCCAAGAGGGAGTACTTATGCTCGATAGTGGGTTCATGCCTCGCATTGACACTGGGACGAGTGACGAAAGTTCTAAGGTTGTGTTGTGCTGTTGCCACTAGGGATAAAACATTGATGCTATGTCTAAGGATGTAGTTGTTGATTACATTACGCACCATACTTAATGCAATTGTCCTGTTGCTTTGCAACTTAATACTGGAGGGGTTCGGATGATAACCTCGAAGGTGGACTTTTTAGGCATAGATGCAGTTGGATGGCGGTCTATGTACTTTGTCGTAATGCCCAATTAAATCTCACTATACTCATCATGATATGTATGTGCATGGTCATGCTCTCTTTATTTGTCAATTGCCCAACCGTAATTTGTTCACCCAACATGTCTGTTCGTCTTATGGGAGAGACACCTCTAGTGAACTGTGGACCCCGGTCCAATTCTCTTTACTCGTAATACAATCTATCGCAATACTTGTTCTACTCGTTTTCTCGCAAACAATCATCTTCCACACAATACGGTTAATCCTTTGTTACAGCAAGCCGGTGAGATTGACAACCTCATCTGTTTCGTTGGGGCAAAGTACTTTGGTTGTGTTGTGCAGGTTCCACGTTGGCGCCGGAATCCCTGGTGTTGCGCCGCACTACATCTCGCCGCCATCAACCTTCAACGTGCTTCTTGACTCCTACTGGTCCGATTAAACCTTGGTTTCTTACTGAGGGAAACTTGCCGCTGTGTGCATCACGCCTTCCTCTTGGGGTTCCCAACGGACGTGCTAACCACACGCATCATCCAGCTCGATGACGGTGACGATGGCGTCAATTTCCCCCTCCGGGAGGGAATTTCCCCGGCAGATCTCAGCCTGCCGGAGAGCTCTTTTCTCTCTGGTGTTCTCCGCCCCGCAGAGGCGGCTGTGGCTCTTCGCGACGTACCCCCGGAGCTTAGGTTTTCGGGACGAAGGAGTACGCGAAGAAAAGGAGGCGAGAGGGGGCTGTGGGCCCCCTCCTCACAGGGCGGTGCGGCCAGGGCAGGGCCCGCGCCGGCCTATGAGGGGGGCCCATGGCGGCCCTCCTCGGCTCCCCCTTCTGGCTCCCTTCGTCATCTGGAAAAATAGGATTTTCGGTATAATTTCCGTCAATTGTTGATCTTCCGAAATATTGCGTTCTGACGGTGCTTTTTCCAGCAGAATCCTGGCTCCGGTGCGCGATCCTCCAATAATCATGAAACATGCAAAATAGATGAAATAACATAAGTATCATCTCCAAATATGAAATATATCAATGAATAACAGCAAATTATGATATAAAATAGTGATGCAAATTGGACGTATGAGGGAGGCTCATAGACAAGGTGGTGCATGGTGGAGTTGACCAGAGGGAGAAGTGGCATGGTGAGGGGTGTCATGCCACGGCATGGCACAAATGGTGATGATTTTGTGTACCACCCTTTGTCTCTGGTGCTTGGCAAGGTGCATGGGGTACAGGGGAGTACATTTGATGACCAAGGCTTGATGGTTAGGGCAAAAACACACTGGATTTTTGGATGTAGGGAGTTGGCAGCAATGGTGCTCACCATGTGTTCGACCAAATGGCCGCAAGAAATGAAGTTTCAAATTTTGCAATAAATTTTGGTGGAGTTGATTTGAATAATGTTTGGAGCATAATGGTGGTGGTGGTGTGCAAATTTGAGTTGGTTTGCAAGATTTCAAAAATGGCACAATCTTAAATCTGATTTGATGTCCCTACTTTGCTTGATGATATTTTGAAATTGAGAAAGAATTTGCAGGGGTGGTTTTTACCAAAGTTGTTCACCTTGATGAGGTATTGGATGAGGTGCAAAGAGTTGGGGTGGTTTGGTTTAAAAATCTCTTAATACAGAGGCTCAAAGTAGGTGTCATGTTATAATTGGCAGTTTTGACCATTATCTCATGTGAGCTCAATTTGAATTCAAATTTGATTTGATTTGAGTTTCTTTGATTCAAAAAGTGTTCTTAAGTGTTTAGTAACATTCTCCAACCAATGGCACAAGCCAAATTGGCCTAGGTTGTGATTTGACAAAAATGGCCATAAGCACATGTATGTGTTGATTTGGATTTTTCTCATTTCTTTTTCTTTGACCAAAGGTCACCAATTTGAGTTCATTGGTTGTTAGGGTAGGTTTCATAATGGCTTCAAACCCTTTGGGCAAAGTATAATGGCATAGGCCAAGATTTGTCATTATGGGTGTATGCCACATATGCCTCTATGTATATTTTTATTTTCTTTTTTGTTTCACCTTGGATTTAGTTGGTAAGTGATAGGTTGGGTTTATTGAGGTTTTTTAAAATCATCCAACAAGGTAGAACATGGCCTAGTTCATTATTTTCAATAATAGCCATAGGCTTACATAGGCCTTTTTCTTTTATTTATTTTTATTTATTTTCTTTGTTTTAATCTTGGATGATGAAAAGGAGCAAGGTTTAGGATTTAGGAAACATTTCAAAGTACTTCTCATAAACATTATGGCAATCACATAAGGATCAAGCATGAGCACTATGCATAGCACATTAATCAATAAAAGTTTTTGTTGGTTCTCATTTTTTGGAAATAGGAAAATTCATTTTCTCTTTGTTTTAAAATTTGGGATGTTACAATGAGCCGGCCCGGGAACATGCGTAGCTGCCGCGGCCTCTTGCTCGGGAATCAGTGCCGCTGCCCGGGTCGCCGATTTGGACACGGGCGTGGTGTGCCACCAGAATTACCAAACTTTGGATCGTGTAAAGTGTAGGCGGTCTTTGATTTCCGCCGAACTGATTCGTGCCTGATGATCGGCCTCTGCCACACGCAATCAAACGTGTGCTGCTGTGTTGCTAGCCTTGTCAGGGGCAAGGCCACACGAAGGCTGCCAAGGATTGATCTGCTTTGGCAGGGCTGTTGTTTTCCTTCCTCTGACGCCGCGTACAGGTCGGCTATGATGGAGACACAGATTACCGATGCCGCATCTTGGGATGAAGAAGCTGGGCGAACTTGATGGATCCCGCCCAGATGACAAAATCCACTCGTCGCGCTTCCCACAGACGGCGCCAATTGATGAGGCGGTTCCTCGGCAATGCCCACCATGAGGAGCTTGGGTTTTAGAGAAAGGCGACGACGGAGGTTCCGGGAGCGAGGAGGTACGCGACGTACCCAGGTTCACGTCCCCGCGGTGGAGGATCGCTACGTCCTGTTAGCAATCCACTATATGAATATAAGTGTACAGGGGGCCGCCATAGGCGGAGTTGTAATATCTAGTCTAGTTCTAATCTGTGGGTTGCGATGTCTAGGCGTGTCGCCTATGTGATTTATGTTTCTGAATATGTCTGTCCCTAAGGGGTGCCCCTGCCTGGCTTTATATATCAGCCAAGCTAGGGTTTACAAGAGTCCTAGTAGGATTCGTATTGGAGTCTTCTTTCCTTGTAGTCCAAATTGAAGCGCGTGCAGGTCCAGCTTGTCGAGTCCTTGTGCTGGTCCAGCTTCATAGTTTGCACCGGGTATGGCAATGTCGAGTACCCGAAGGATTATGCCCACATCAACACAACTCACTAGTATAGCTTCTACCATATATATTACTTTCCTTAGTGACATAGTAGCATTTAAAGGAGCAAGCACCTCTATATTTTCATCTACAAGCTTAGAATATACACTAGCATCTTTATAGTGCTAACATCAGAAATATTAATTCCAACTAGTTGAATGCCCGTGCTTCGCCACGGCAATTTTTTTTATCCAACCGGTAGAATAAAATTTATAAGAATGAAACTAAAAGAATAAATTTGGCCTCTCCTTTACCCGAGACGGAAAAATCTTAGATTGCAACCTTATACGGTTTTTAACGGATCTTGGCCTTGTTTTTTTTTCGATCCACGACATACCTTTCTTTTAGCTAGGATAGGCTTAGCATACCATAACTACCGACACTCACGGTGAGGCGACATGGTTCAAGCAAGGTTGGCAAAACGGCGATACTGCATCAGATTCACGAGTGAGAGTGTGATGTCATGAGCATGTCAGATGAACCCTCCGGTCCAAAAAAATCTATATACTAAGTGACTTTACAAAATTTTGAATGTGGGAGTACTAAAGTAAACCTAGATATATCTATATTTTAATAAGATTGATACATCTTTTTATGAATCGGAAGGAGTAATACTAATTAACAAAGAAACTAATTATAGTGAGAAGGGAACTAAGTGACTTACCTCATGAAAGTACTACTGGATGGGCATGGATATGGCTCACACCACTCAACACGATGCGACCTTTTTTTAAAAACTAATTCTACCTCGTTATGATTGGTCAATGTTTTTTTTCTCTGTCCGAGTGCGTGTCTTCTGGGTTTTGACGCTAGAATTGGAAGTAGGCGATTTTTTTGCTACGTTTCATTTTGGCGAGCGAGTCCATTTAGCAAGGAAAGGAAAACGCGAGGTAGGAAGTTTTGCTAGCCTGGCCCATCGCGGATGTTTGCCGAAACGATCCAATTAGCCGGCCGTGGAAACCGGGACGACCTGTCTTCTTAGCGATCGCAAGGCGAGACGTACCACGGTCTTGTACCCGTATTATAGTAGCGATAAAAAAAGGGAATATTCTTTCGGCGGTAGCCGACGTCTTCATTGACAGCGAGTCGCATGTGGTGACTTCGTCAATCTCGAGGCTCGCTGGTTTCTTGGACTTAGTTTTGCTCATAGGTGTATGTTGTGCGTACGTACATTTATAGGTTTATAGATGTGAGTGTATGTAAGTATTTGTGCTCGTGTTCTGCAAAAAGAAGAACTCACGTGAAAATTGAAAAAGGAAAAAAACTCGATGGGTCATTCCATTGATCTCCGAGGTTACAACATTGCCCTAGATAGAAATGCTGGTTCAATCATACATAAGTTTTGAGCATTTAAAAGATCTCATACGCTACTTGATTAAGCTATTAAAAAATCTGCTCCGCTGCTCAGTGGTGTGCTCTCCACCTACTACGTTGGGTTTGCTAAAGGCAAGAACATGAAACTCTGCAGCGTCAGCTTGGCCTTGTGCGGCACCCGCGCCAGCAGCACCCAGCGCGGCACCACGGCCGAAGCGGCGATGCCTCGTAGGCTCCCCGTCTTCACTGTGTAGGAGGACGAGACGGTTAATGTCCTCGGCGATCTTCTTTTGACCTCTGACTTTAGTTTCTTGACGTGGTCGACACCGCTCTCTCGATCGCCGGAGCACTTCCCCTTGAGGCCTTGTTTACTTCTCTTGTATTTTTTTTCCTAATGGGTATGGGGATAGGAGGGAATTTGGTGTTCACCCAATCCCCTCAAATACCCTTCCCCAAAAATACACTAGTATGATGGAGAGTTTTTGATTTAGGCAAAAAATGTGGGGATGAGAGGGGATGGGAGGGGATATCTCGGGATTGTGTCGTTCAAAACCGGAGAAGTAAACGGACTAGTGGGGATTTTTCGGGATACGAAATAATCCTCTCCCATCTCCATAAATACCCTAGAAGTAAACAAGGCCTGATAGTTGCTGGCGCCGTAGCGTGTAGGGTGTGAAGCGCGGCGCATCCTCCTCCGTCTCCCCGTCCGTGTTAGTGTCCATCTCCAGCGACGCCCTGATCTTCTCCTGCGTGTCGCACGACGATGTGAACGAAAAAAGCGATGTGAACCTGCACTGCAGTTCCCCGCGCAGGATCGCGCTTGCTCTCTCAGGCGAGTGGCAGCTGAAGGCCCCGGCGGGAGACCTATCCCGACCGACCCTGGCGAACCTATCCCGGCTGGCCGGTGGTGATGGTGGCTGTTAGGAAAGATCATTGGGATATAACCATTGCGAACCTATCGACTGCTCGGTCTGAGCTCGACAGTTTTTGTTTTGTCGGAGCAAGAGGAATCGATCGGGGAGGTAGGGCTGATTTATTTTATCTGGGCTGGTCTGGTCGTGCAAGGCCCACGGACGCTAGAATCGATGGATCAATCTTTGATGTAGCGACGTACCTGGGCTGGTCTGATCGTGCAAGGCCCGCGGACGCTGGAATCGATCGATCGATCTTTGATGTAAAGATATTCTTAGCCATGGATTCAGGATCAACAACATCTAGAGAATGAAAATGTTTGGACAACATTATACTTTTTATCTTCTTTCACAAAGACTAGTGCTGATGATATTTTAAGGAATCTTAATCTTATCCTTCCATGCTCCTTTCAATGATGGCATGTGCATACATTATAATTTATTGCTTTCATTTTTTACTTAGATGAGCCTGTTTTAAAGTTTGGCACATGCTCCGAATTTTGCCGACCCAGCCCTACATCGAGAAATGCATGTACCTTGAGTATGTGTTCGTGGAAGTAGACCAATGAACTCTTGTTATGTTTCTATGGAATACTAGCAACAGACAAGTAACTTACTAGTTGTATGATTTTATTTGTCCAGATGACCACGCTTATTTCATTGTTTGACAACAAGTAGAACTCCGACTTCTGACGTACCCCCCTCGCAGACATGGGGAAAGCTCATGATATGATCCTTATATTCCAGAAGGCCCACTAAACAATAGCAAATTTGTGCAAATACCAATGACCGAATGTTCTAATTTTATTTTATATACAGAAGGTTCTAAATTTATTTTACAACATTTACTGACTGAGTAGAAATAACAAACCATGGTAGTACGACCTCAATAACACTAGTAATTTTCTTTATTTCGGAACAAGCACTAACAATTGCACATTGGTGTTGTATGGATATAGATTATAGAGTGGTTTTTTGGTTGCAGCCAGACTATATTTTTTCTGTCTCTAGACTCTGGGTTACTAACTTGTGAAGAAACTTTACTATGATAATTGAGCAGAAACAGCAACCAATTTAATTAGCGTACAACATTTCCAGACTGCCACATATCTACAGACCTACAGACAATGCTCCCCTCACCTTACGCTGAGACCAACACGAACCCCAAAGCCAGCACGGCGGCGGCCACCCGCGCCGGCACCGAGGACGGGGCGGAGGACTTGGCGTCCGCGGTCATGGTCACGGCCGTCGCGTTGGACTCGGCGACCTGTACGCTGAAGTTGCAGGGGGGCTGCGACACGTCCTTGTCAGTGACCATGGCGAGCCCCTGGAAGTCGCACGCCGACGGCACCTGCCCCTGCGCCTGATAGTAGACGTTGAACGCGTAGGAGGCGTTCCCGGTGGCGTCCAGTGAGCCGCAGCTGCAGCCGTAACCGAGCACCGTGCAGTCGGCGCGCGAGCAGGCGTAGCCGACGTTGTCCGCGAGCGCCGTCGTGTTGCTGGCGTTCGGGTTCAGCACGCACCAGCGCCGCGGCAGGTAGTGCACGCCCCTGGCCGGGGCCGGCATGGCCGGCCGCCCATTGCCGCGCAGGTCCAGCGGGAACTTGGGCCTCCCGTCGAACGTGAAGATGCCCCAGTGGCGCTCGAAGTTGCCCGGGTCCACGCTCTTTGCGTCCTCGTCCATGAGCCCGAACAGGTACACCTCGATCCGTGCGTGGGGCCGGAGCGGCGTGCCCTGCCGCGCCGCCAGCCGCTTGAGTAGCCCGGCGTAGAAGCGCTGCGCGTAGGGCACGGTGGCGTGCTTGTCGCCGTCCGTCGGCCAGCCGACCTCGCCGATGACGACCGGCAGGTCTCCGAACCCGATCTTCTTGAGCGCCGAGACGAGGGTGTCGAAGTTGGCGTCGAACACGTTGGTGTAGTTGATGCCATTGTCGATGACGGGCTTTGGCGGGGCGCCGTCGAAGAAGGCGTAGTCGATCGGGAAGTCGTCGTTGCCGTAGAGGCTGAGGAACGGGTAGATGTTGACGCTGAATGGCGCGCCGCTGTGGTTGAGGAACTTGACCATGTCGGTGATGATGCCGACGATGTCGTCGCGGAACTTCCCCGCAGAGGGGACAGGGTTGCTGGCCGGCGAGTCGTAGACGTCGGCGTTAACCGGCACTGTCGCCTTGATCACCGACCCGTGGCCGGCCTCGTTGAGGGCGCGCTGTATGTTCTTGAGCGCTGGCACGGTGACGTTGTTGTACGTGCCATTGTACGCCGTGAGGAACGGCTCGTTGCCAATCGCCACAAATCTGATGGATCAATTAATAAGACAACATAAACACAGAAGATAAAATCAACTGCAAGAACAACGGAGACCTCAATGTAGCTCATGGATGCACGTACTTGATGTTGACGCCGCCGTCGAAGTCGTACTTGGTCACGTTCTTCTTGACCCACTCCTGGGCTCGTCCGTAGTCGCCCACGGCGGCGAGCATGTCGTTGGGCACGGCGATCATGGTCTCGATGCCGGTGCCGGCGAGCCCCATCATGGTGTTCTCGTCGGCGTCGAAGATCTTCACCTTCTTGAACCCATTGTCCTTGAGCAGCTGGCCCATCACGTTGGGCGGCAGCCGGCGCGTCGCCATGGTTCCCCAGTTCACCCCGAGCGCCTCCACCCCCATCGCCGCCGCGGCGACTGCGACCACCACCGCAACACAACGCAGCGCCGCCGCCATTGCGCTCGATCGATCGAGATGACTCGCCCGGATCTCGCCCGCGCGCTTAATAAAAGGAGGAGACCAACCGAGTAGTGACACGTGCTCCGCGTACGTGCTACGAAATGAATCGGGAAACTTTTCTAGGGATCGATCCGTGGCTGGTGAGTTCAACAACCGCAACTTTTTGGAACTCGATCGATCGACCGAGCGGCCGGCCGGCCTGCTACGTACGGGAAAAGGCAGGCAGAGCGGCGCCGCTGGGGCAATCAATGGTGCAAGGACGTACTACGGCGAGGAGTTAAGCGCGAGGTTTTTGTGGTGGCTCGGGGGGAGGGCAGTTTATCCTGGATAGATCGAACGTGGGATCGAAACGAACGACCCGAACTGAACTGAAACTGTGGACGCGGTTGTGGAAGGGTGTAGTGGGCACGGGCCACGGGGCTAGCCGCTCCCCTGACCTGGGGGTTGCTCCAGCTGTTTGACTTAACGCAATGGGAATGTGGTGGCGTGTCTACCGGAACTGGTCCAAGGCCGTCGGTTCGATCTTGTAGATGTGGTCAGGAGACAACCGGGAAGCTTTGCTTAGTCGATGTGGTGGTACTCAACACAGATTTCATCCCCATGAAACATTATATGCATATAATCGAAAAACATATAATCATAACAATAAGCCACCCGCGTATGTGCAACATAAAGAATATTAATGTGCAGCATGCACAACAACCATTGCAACATTACAATCTCTAGCACAACTACCGTACTCTCATCGACATCAAAACCATTAGCCTCACCAACCCCAAGCTCAACGAGAGAAAATCTGGCTTGCAAGGGCCCGTGAGGTATGGCTACATCTTCCTTGAGGGTGTCACGGTGACCATTTCTAGGTTCTCAGTAGCCGTTGTGCCCTTAGGGATTGTACAATGCCGAGTACGAGTTGGTGGCATCGAGGATGGGTACAAGGGTGAGGCATGTGTGTGCCAGCGGCGCTTGCATGAAGAGAGAGACTGATTTCTAGATGGTAGGTCATGCATGGGATACACTTTTTCACATGAAGATCTATTTTAACATGCTTACACAATTCCTACAAATACTTCACTCTCATTGCCTTGTCAACGGTAGTGTCATGATGGGGTACTCGCAACTTATTGATGATTCTTAGCATGTTTTTACACCGCTATTTCATATAGATATCTCTGAGTAGAAATAGGATTTTTGTATTTTACCGCGCTACCGTGCCCTTTTATGCTTGTCTACGCATGATCTTAAAATAGTAAGGCAATGATGAAATATCAATAAAAACTATCATTTTTATGGTATTTTGACGTGATAAAAATCATTTAAGCACTTAACCATGCACCTGGGTGAAAGGGAAATGCGAGGACAAGTTCCAGTAAGTTTAGCGGGCATTGGTACGGGGGGACTCCGCCCGTACGCTGTGCCAAGAGCACCACCTCGTCAAATACCTTCATCCCTTGCAGTCGGCAGGGAGATCTAAGACACAACTTCGAAAAACACAGAAACACCACCTATGGGATAGATCTGGAGGAGGAACTTTAGAGAAAACATCATCTGGGCTGCTACACGGATCATCGGAGGACATGGCATCATCCCCTTCATCATCAACCGCTGCATCTCCATCACCATCACTGATCCCATTCTCCTTCAACCATAGTTGTAATCTTGATTGCTATTATGGATTTGTATTCGAATTCATACCAGTGTTAGTGTCTTTTTGTGCCCTCGCTAAAGCCTTTGCATTGTTCGCAATTACTTGGCTAGGAGTCATTGGGCGTAGAATGAATGTCTTTCGTTGACCTTGAAGCTATAAGCATTTGTGGAACCCTCATGGATTGCCTTCTTGTCATATTTCCAAGGATGACCAAGTAGCATGTGGCACACCGCCATTGGTATGACGTCACATTCGATGGTGTCTTCATATGCTCCAATCATGAAGGATACGGTCATGGTGTGTTAGATCTTCACATTGCCATCGTCACTTAGCAATTGGATATGGTAAGGATGAGGATGCTTCCGGAGTTGGAGGTTGAGCTTTGAACATAGTTCGGTGCTTGCAAGGTTGTGAAAACTACCTCCATCAATGATAACTGTTGTGGGTATACTTCATGGGTGTACCATCGACAATGCCTAGATCCGGCAAGCCCAGGTGGCCCATAGACGGTGATGATGGCATGAGGCCCATCGAGCGGCCCAGTTGTTGTAGATCAAGATGGATGAAGTCCAGCCCAGGAACAAGGAGCCGGATCCACCAAACTGACACTGGGAGTCGGATCCAGCCTGGCCCATTAGGGGTAGCCGGATCCAGTACGACATGTAAGGAAGGCGGATCCTTGACGTGCACGGCAAGATAATGTACTGTAGTTAGGTAACTTGTATTCCGGCTAGGACTCTCCGTGTAAACCCTAGATCCGTGCGCCTTTATAAGCCGGATCCCGGGAGCCCTAGGGGGACAACCACAACTCATTGTAACAACGCGAAAGCGCCCATATAATTCCAGACAAGTAGCAGTAGGCCCTGTCCTCGAGCAAGTGTTCCAAAGCTGGGTAAATCGCGTACCACCGTCCCGAGGACTCTCCGCCCTATGGCCCCTACTTCTTCTCCCCCTCGTGTGGATCCCTCCTCCGAGGTACCGTCGATTAGGAAACGACAGTTGGCGCCCACCGTGGGGCCTGCGGTGTCTGGAGGCCGGAACCGGGAGGGTTCTACCTTCGGAGGCATCGGCGACACCATGGCCGTGGGGCGCGTCTTGTACGCCGGAAACCTTCCCGTCGTCCCTCAGGACGAATGCTGGATTCCGGCTAGGACAAACCCCGTCAAGCTCTCCATCATCCCGATCGGCGGGATACACATCTTCATCGGTGAAACCGTGGATTCGACGGAAATGCCGCTGCTGAGCAGGACGCAGTCGCGAAGATCCGATCTGAGATGCAGGAACTTCCTAGGGAAGATTCCGCCTTAGATCTGGAAAATTCAAAACCCACCCAATCCGCCCCTGAGCAGGAAACAACGGTGGAAGACCAATGCAGATCCGGCTGGGTCTCCCAGGTGTTAGAGAAGCAAAGGTGCCACTTCATGCACTTCCTCGCCCATACCGTAGGAACCGCCCCTCCTCAGGACGGAGCTGGTCCCATGCAGGTTGAGGCACCCGGAGATAGTAACGCTCCGGACTAGCAAGAGGCTGTCGGAGATAGCGACGCTCCGGGACAGCAAGAGGGTGCCGGAGACAAAGAAGAATCAATCTTGGGCAACCCGAGCCCAACATCTGACGACACTTCCTCCATGGACACAGAAGAATACAATCGCGCGCTGAAGGAACTCGGAGGCGATGGACAATCTGAAGCAGAATACGCCCAGCCTAAGGAGGTCCTTGCAACCATAGTTGGATTGGAGCATGAAGCGAAAGATGAAACCAACCCCTCCGACCTAGGACCGTCCCACTTAGGGACTCCGCCTTCGTGGGTACGACATCGTGCGTTGCCGGATCTTGCAGGAGTGTGTACTTCAGAGCACGAGGAATACTTAACCCCTGAGGAGCTCGTGGAGCAAGCAGGTATAGGCGCCATAGTGCACACATAAGTTCTCAACAAGCCTATAACTCCGGACGAAGCCGCAGATCTGGAAGCTCTAGAAGCAACAAGGAAGGAGATACTGGCCACCGCCACGAAAATTTCCAACACCGCAATGGCAATGCTGGAAGAAAGGAAAGATGCTCAAGATGTAATGGATGGTTTCCTTAAAAGAGAGCGGGAAGCTGTGGACTCCTTGCAGAAGGCCAAAAAACTCCGAGAACATTGGGAATCCATGATGAAAGATGCTCACAAGGAGGCAGACAAGATCCGACGGGGTGCCATTGGCCCCCGCAAGATCACCTTTGCAACTCCCACTGATCAGCAGCCGCTCACAACTCCGAAGGAAAACATGAAGAAGGCTGCGGAGCTTTTGACCAAGAAAGATGAGGAAATCGACATCAACCACCTCTGCACACTCGTCGCTTCAGCAATGAAGCAACATAGTGATGACCCACAAGTATAGGGGTGTATCGTAGTATTTTCGATAAGTAAGAATGTCGATCCCAACGAGGAGCAGAAGGTGTTGACAAGCAGTTTCGATGAAGGATTCCCTGTAAATGCTCACAGAAAAGTATTCAGGGGTTTTTGATTTAACAGTTGAATAAAGTACGAGTAAGTAAAGTGCGAGAGTAACAATTGCAGCGAGTGGCCCAATCCTTTTTAGCACAAAGGACAAGCCGGTTTGTTTACTTATAATGACCAAACGTTCTCGAGGACACACGGGATTTTAGTCTAATGCTTTCGCTACATACGGCTAAATAATCTTCATTGTTATGATAAGTGTTGTGTGGGTGAACCTATGCTAATGTACCGCCCTTCCTAGGACTAATATATACTTGTGATTATACCCCTTGCAAGCATCCGCAACTACAAGAAAGTAATTAAGAATAAATCTAACCACAGCCTTAAACTCGAGATCCCGTTATCCCTCCCCGCATCGATATACCAACGGGGTTTAGGTTTCTGTCACTCCGGCAACCCCGCAATTGGCAAACGAGCACAAGATGCATTCCCTAGGCCCATAAAGGTGAAGTGTCATGTAGTCGACGTTCACATGACACCACTAGAAGAATAACACCACAACTTAAATATCATAACATTGAATATTACTCAACCATAGTTCACTACTAACAATTAGACTTCACCCATGTCCTCAAGAACTAAACGAACTACTCACGAGACATCATATGGAACATGATCAGAGGTGATATGATGATGAATAACAATCTGAACATAAACCTTGGTTCAATGGTTTCACTCAAAAGCATCAACAACAAGTAGAAATCGATACCGGGAGAGTTTCCCCTATCAAACAATCAAGATCAAACCCAAATTGCTACGGCGGTGACGGTGTCCAGCGGTGGAGACGGCGGTGATGATGGTGGAGATGATGATGATGATGGTGATGGAGATGATGTCCAGCTCGATGTCGGTGACGATGGCGTCGATTTCCCCCTCCCGGAGGGAATTTCCCCGGCGGATCTCAGCCCGCCGGAGAGCTCTTTTCTCTCTGGTGTTCTCCGCCCCGCAGAGGCGGCTGTAACTCTTCGTGAGGTACCCTCTGTGGCTTAGGTCTTCGGGACGAAGGGTTTCGCGAAGAAAAGGAGGCGAAAGGGGCTGTGGGGCCCCCACACCACAAGGTGGCGCGACCAGGCCATGGGCCGCGCCGGCCTGTGGTCTGGCCCCACCTTGGGCCTTCTCGGCTCCTCCTTCCGGCTTCCTTCGTCATCTTGAAAAATAGGATTTTTGGTATAATTTCCTTCCACAGTTGATCTTCCGAAATATTGCGTTCTGACGGTGCTTTTTCCAGCAGAATCTTGGCTCCGGTGCTTGATCCTCCAATAATGATGAAACATGCAAAATAGATGAAATAACATAAGTATTGTGTCCAAATATGAAATATATCAATGAATAACAGCAAATTATGATACAAAATAGTGATGCAAATTGGACGTATCAACTCCCCCAAGCTTAGACTTCGCTTGTCCCCAAGCGAAACCGAACTCGATAAACAGGACCACATGTTTATGGAGTGAAGAGTCGATAAATAAAATACGGACAAGAAGCATCATATTCATTCACACAAGACATTCTAGTAAACAACTTCCTCATATAACTCAACTTGAAACAAGTATAAAGTAATCACAAATAAAGGTGCATAAGAAATCATAGTTGGTGATGGCAAACCTTGACCTTGGTCAGAGAACAATTGACAGATTATACTTATCTGATTGAGCAGCGCTCTCATGTTAAAGTTTATATGGCTCAACTTGCATACTCAATCATAATGGTCTCCTCATGATCATTGATAACTTGCAAAGCTATATTCATTCAGATAAAACTTGTACTAAACAAGGAAGAATAATAGACATGATAAAGCAAATCACAATATAATGGTTTGATCACAACTACTCAAATGCTTGCTTGAGATGGAGGGAAATAGGTTTACTGACTCAACATAAAGTAAAAGACAGGCCCTTCGCAGAGGGAAGCAGTGATTAAATCATGTGCTAGAGCTTTTCCAGTTTTGAAATCATATAGAGATAATAAAAGTAACATTTTGAGAGGTGTTTGTTGTTGTCAACGACTGGTAGCGGGTACTCTAACCCCCTTGCCAGACAACCTTCAAAGAGCGGCTCCCATTTTATTTTTATTTTGTGTGGCACTCCTTCCAACCTTTCTTTCACAAACCATGGCTAACCGAATCCTCGAGTGCCTGTCAACAATCTCATACCATGAAGGAGTGCCCTTTTATCTTAGTTTTATTATGATGATGACACTCCCCCCAACCTTTGCTTACACAAGCCATGGCTAACCGAATCCTTCGGGTGCCGTCCATCAATCACATACCATGGAGGAGTGTCTATTTAGTTTAATTAATTTGGGACTGGGAATCCCATTGCCAGCTCTTTTTGCAAATTATTGGATAAGCGGATGAAGCCACTAGTCCATTGGTGAAAGTTGCCCAACAAGATTGAAAGATAAAACACCACATACTTCCTCATGAGCTATAAAACATTGACACAAATAAGAGATAATAAGTTTTGAATTGTTTAAAGGTAGCACACGAAGTATTTACTTGGGATGGCAGAAAATGCCATGTAGTAGGTAGTTATGGTGGACACAAATGGCATAGGTTTGGGTTAAGGTTTGGATGCACGAGAAGTATTCCCTCTCAGTACAGGTCTTTGGCTAGCAAGGTTAATTAGCAAGCATAAGAGTCGAGGGAAACAAACAAATATACATGTGATAGAAACAATCATGCATCTTCCTTGTAAGCACAAACAATTTTAACTTCAGAATAATAAGCTATGAGCTAACAAGAAAGAAAGACAATGAAACAACTATATGTATTTCTCTTTTCTACTTAAACCTCAAAGTGTTGTTGCTATTGACCAATGCTAAGTTTGCCAAAACCAAATAGATTTATTCAATGCTCCCAAAGTGATACCAATACTAACAACAAGGTAAATCATATAGTAGAGATTGCAAACTAAAATAAGATGTGCAATATGTAAATGATAAGACTTCTCATTGATATTCCATAACGATAACTCACACCAAGGGATACATAGACAACCAACTAAAGGAGAGATACTTCCAAACTGCAACCCATCTTATATGATAACTTCCCTACTCATGATATGACACTACTTGACAATAAAAAGTAAAAGGTAGTGATGATGTGATACCGCGGCACTCTCCCAAGCTTGGAACAAACCAAGGGGATGCCAATACCGATGATGAATTACTCCTTCGGTGATGGTGGTGATAGATTCCTGACAAGCTTCTCAACAAGCTCCTGAAGCTCATCAATCTTGTACGTGAGGTTGCGAATCATCTCCGAATTGTGCTCGACGCGATTAAGAAGTATGTCCGACGGCGAGTCCCAATTCTTGGAGTTATTTCCCCACTCTTCCCCCTCAGGCTTCGTCCTTCCTGCAGTGTTAGAACGATCTATATCCCAATTGCTAGGCAATGCTGCCCTGGGAATCCTTTCAATTTGATTATTGAAAATTAGATTGCGGAAGGGATGGTGAGTGCCTAATAAAGATGTCTTCGGAGCTAGGTAATGACGTGGAACCCATCCTCCGGTGCGAATTCTTGCGCTTTTGTTTGCACTAAAAGGGTTTTCCACCACCTTGATGCTTGCGACGATAGCACGCGGGTGTGTGCGCGAGTCTTCCTCCACCTCTTCTTCATCCTCCTCCTTGACGCTCTTGTCCTCCTCTTTCCACTCACGATCTTGATTATCTTCATCCGGAAGCTCCTTGCCCTTGTTCTTGGAGACCATGGTGCTTCTAAACCGAAAACAGATCCTGGCAGAAACAGCTCGAAACAAAACACGTCGAGAAAACGATATACGGACCTCCAGGGGTCCGGGGGATTATATAGCAAAAAATTTCACGACAAAAGGAAAGTACCAGATCGAACTAGACTCGGAAAGGGGCGACGAGGTGGCCAGACCATAGGGCGGCGCGGGCCCAAGCCAGGCCGTGCCGACCTATGGTGGCACGCCCTCGTGCGTCTTTTCCACTCCGTTTCGATCTCGTAATTTTTCATATTTTCCAAAACAGCAAAAATATTGTTCGGAAAGTAAATTGCGTACTTTTCATTACCAGTACTGTTACCTATTCAAAGTCGAGTTCTGGCGGACTGTCAATTTGCCCTTTGATGAAAGCCTCCGGCGTTTCCACTCGAATAATATCAACATCAACATTATAGGAATCACCTGAGATATAATGCTTGAGTCTTTGTCCATTTACTACTTGCGTGGCATTGCCTTGGAGAGAGCTAATTTTGATTTCTCCTGAACGATACACCTCCTCGACAACATATGGTCCTTCCCATTTCGAGAGTAATTTCCCTGCAAAGAATCTGAGACGAGACCGATACAATAGGACTTTATCTCCAATATTAAATTCTCTTTTGATAATCCTTCTATCATGCCATTTTTTAACTTTCTCTTTAAAGAGTTTAGCATTTTCGTAAGCTTCACTTCTCCATTCATCTAGAGAACTCAATTGCAACAACCTCTTATTACCTAGCAAGTTTAGGATCTTTTTTTAATTCTCTAACAGCCCAATAAGCTTTGTGCTCTAGTTCTAAAGGTAAATGACAAGCTTTTCCATAAACCATTTTATAAGGTGACATTCCCATGGGATTTTTATAAGCAGTTCTATAAGCCCAAAGTGCATCCTTTAATTTACTAGCCCAATTCTTTCTAGTTTTATTAACAGTCTTTTGCAAGATAGATTTAATCTCTCTATTTGATAATTCTACTTGCCCACTAGTTTGAGGATGATAAGCGGAAGCAATTCTATGATTAATACCATATCTAGCAAGAGTTTTTCTAAAACCACCATGAATAAAATGAGAACCTCCATCAGTTATAATATACCTAGGAACTCCAAATCTAGGAAAAATAATATCTAAAAGCATTCTTAAAGAGGTCTCACCATCAGCACTTTTTGTAGGGATGGCTTCCACCCATTTAGTAACATAATCAACAGCAACAGGTATATGAGTGTTACCTTCTGAAGAGGGAAAAGGTCCCATGAAGTCAAATCCCCAACAATCAAATGGTTCAATAACAAGAGTATAATTCATAGGCATTTCATTGCGTCTGGAGATATTACCAACCCTTTGGCATTCATCACAAGATAAAATAAACTTCCTTGCATCTTTGAAGAGAGTTGGCCAATAAAAACCTGATTGTAGAACCTTTTACACGGTTCTTTCTCCGACGTGATGTCCTCCATAAGCACTACCATGGCATTTACTCAATATCTCCTGTTGTTCATATTCGGGAACACATCTTCGCATAATACCATCCACTCCTTCTTTATATAAGTGTGGGTCATCCCAGAAATAATGCCTCAAATCATAAAAGAATTTCCTCCTTTGCTGAGTTGAAAAGGTTGGAGGAAAATACTTGGAAACAATAAAGTTAGCATAATCAGCATACCAAGGACCGTCTCGCGAACTCACCTTTATTGCAGCCAATTGTTCATTTGGAAAACTATCAGTAACAGGAACAGGATCATAAGCAATATTTTCCAATCTAGACAGATTATCAGCAACAGGATTATCAGCACCTTTCCTATCTACAATATGTAAATCAAATTCTTGCAACAGAAGTACCCATCTAATAAGCCTAGGCTTAGCATCTTTCTTTTGCATAAGGTATCTCATTGCAGCATGATCAGTATGAATAGTAACTTTTGAATCAACAATATAGGATCTAAACTTATCACAAGCAAAGACTACAGCTAACAATTCTTTTTCAGTAGTAGCATAATTTCTTTGAGCAGCATCAAGAGTTTTACTAGCATAATGAATAACATTCAATTTTTTATTTACCCGCTGTCCAAGAACATCGCCTACAAAGAAAATCACTAGCATCACACATAATTTCAAATGGTAAGTTCCAATCGGGAGGTTCAACTATAGGAGCAGCTTGTTAAGGCTTTCTTAAGGGTTTCAAAAGCTTCCTTACAATCATCATCAAAAACAAAAGGTACATCTTTTTGAAGAAGATTAGTAAGAGGCTTTGAAATCTTGGAGAAATCTTTAATAAACCTCCTATAAAACCCAAAGATGACCAAGAACACTACGAATACCTTTAACATCCTTAGGATAGGGCATCTTTTCAATTGCTTCAACTTTAGCTCTATCAACTTCAATACCTCTCTCGGAAATTTTATGTCCCAATACAATTCCTTCATTAACCATAAAGTGGCATTTCTCCCAATTAAGAACAAGGTTAGTTTCTTCACATCTCTGCAAAACTTTATCGAGGTTCCGCAAGCAATTATCAAAAGAATTCCCATAGACATAAAAATCATCCATGAATACCTCTACAATACTCTCGCAAAAACCATGAAAAATAGCAGACATGCATCTTTGAAAAGTAGCAGGAGCATTACACAAACCAAAAGGCATACGTCTATAAGCATAAGTTCCATAGGGACAAGTGAAAGTGGTTTTCTCTTGATCTTTAGTTTTAACAGCAATTTGTGAAAACCCAGAATAGCCATCAAGAAAACAAAAATGAGTATTTTTAGATAACCTTTCTAACATTTGATCAATAAAAGGCAAAGGGTAATGATCTTTCTTAGTAGCCTTATTAACTTTTCGATAATCAATGCACATTCTATATCCTACAACCACTCTTTGAGGTATGAGCTCATCATTATCATTAGGCACAACAGTCATTCCTCCTTTCTTAGGAACACAATGCACAGGACTAACCCATCTACTATCAGCAATAGGATATATAATACCAGCTTCAAGAAGTCGTAATACCTCATTTCTTACCACATCCTTCATTTTCGGAATTAGACGACGCTGAGGTTCAACAACAGGCTTCGCATCATCTTCCATATTGATGGCGTGTTGGCATATAGAGGGAGAAATCCCCTTCAAGTCATCAAGAGTGTAGCCAATAGCGCCTCGGTGTTTCTTCAATATTTCCAATAGCCTTTCTTCTTCAAACTCTGTAAGCTTAGAACTAATAAAAACAGGATATATTTTCTTATCATCAATATGAGCATATTTAAGATTATAAGGCAAAGGTTTTAAATCAAAGACAGGATCTTCCTTTGGTGGCGGTGTTGTACCCAGATCTTCCACCGGTAAATCATGCTTAAGAATAGGTTGGCGAAGAAAAATTTCCTCAAGCTCATCTCTTTCTTTTCTAAAAACTTCACTCTCGCTATTCTCCAAATGTTGCTGCAAAGGATTAGTAGGAACAAGAACAATAGATGCACACTGTTCCATTTTAAAATCATTATTAGGCAAATCAGCTTTATAAGGAGCTTTGGTAAATTTAGAGAAGTTAAACTCATAAGATTCACCAGCAAATTTAGTCAAAATTTTCTCTTTCTTGCAATCTATAATAGCTCCACAAGTATTTAGAAAAGGTCTACCAAAAATAATAGGACAATAATCACTAGCAGCAGAACCAAGTACCAAAAAGTTAGCAGGATATTTGATCTTACCACATAGAACTTCCACATCTCGAACAATACCAATTGGAGAAATAGTTTCTCTATTAGCCAGCTGAATTACCACATCAATATCTTCAAGTTCACAAGAACCAATTTCGTGCATAATCTCCGTATAAAGCTCATAAGGAATAGCACTAATACTTGCACCAATATCACATAAACCATAATAGCAATGATCACCAATTCTAACGTATAGCATAGGAACACTAGCTTGCTTGGGTTTATTAGGATGTGAAACAATATTAGAAGCATCTTCACAGAAAATAATATGACCTTCCTCCAAATTTTTAGTCACAAGATCTTTAACTATTGCAACAGCAGGTTCAACTTTTATTTGTTCTTCAGGTTCTAAAGGTTTCTTTTCACTTTTATGAACCGCACTATTTATAACAGAGTACTCCTTCATTTTAGCAGGGAAAGGAGTTTTTTCAATATAAGCTTCAGGAATAACATGATCAACAGTTTCAACTACAACGCATTTATTAATAGATGAATCAATTTTATCTTTATACGGTTCATGATACTTATCAAAATTATTCTTAGGCAATTCATAATGAGAGGCAAAAGCTTTATAAAGATTTGCAGCAACTTGAGAATCAAGACCATAAGTAGCACTCATATTACGAAATTTATCAGTATCCATAAAAGCTTCAATGCATTTGTAATCATAATTTATACCCGATTCTCGATCTTTGTCGATCTCCCATCCTTCGCATTTTCCTGGATCCGATTAAGAAGGTCCCTTTTAAACTCTTCCTTATTACGCGTGAATGATCCAGTAACAAGAAGTATCCAAGCAAGGTCTTGTCTTCAAAAGAAAGTCTTGCATAGAAATTATCAATAATAACATTACCAGGAAGCTCATGAATGGGGCATTTGAGCATTAAAGACTTCAATCTCCCCAAGCTTGGGCAATACTCTCTCCATCATGAGGCCAAAAATTATATATGCGGTTCCGATCCTTGTGAATTTCACTTGGAGGATAGAACTTAGAATAAAACCGGGGCACAATATCATTCCATTCAAGAGAATCCCCATTATCCAATAATTTATACCAATGTGCCGCTTTACCATACAGCGATATAGAGAATAGTTTCTTCCTCACTTCATCCATAGCAATACCTGCACACTTGAATAAACCGCATAATTCATGTAAGAACAGTAAATGATCTCCAGGGTGGACAGTTCCATCCCCTGTATAACGGTTATCCACTACACGTTGAATAATTTTCATAGGTATTTTGTATGGTATCTCTTCTTTACCTGGCGCCTCATCCACTACCTTTGCAGTAGTAGCGGATTTTCCAAATAAACATTCGAGAGAAGATCTCTCCATAATGAATTATGGCAGCAGGCAGAAATAAAATCAGCACAAACAATAGATATTTCCCTTACCAATTCCACTTACCAATAGCGCTTCACTCCCCGGCAACGGCGCCATAAAATAGTCTTGATGACCCACAAGTATAGGGGGTGTATCGTAGTATTTTCGATAAGTAAGAATGTCGATCCCAACGAGGAGCAGAAGGTGTTGACAAGCAGTTTCGATGAAGGATTCCCTGTAAATGCTCACAGACAAGTATTCAGGGGTTTTTGATTTAACAGTTGAATAAAGTACGAGTAAGTAAAGTGCGAGAGTAACAATTGCAGCGAGTGGCCCAATCCTTTTTAGCACAAAGGACAAGCCGGTTTGTTTACTTATAATGACCAAACGTTCTCGAGGACACACGGGATTTTAGTCTAATGCTTTCGCTACATACGGCTAAATAATCTTCATTGTTATGATAAGTGCTGTGTGGGTGAACCTATGCTAATGTACCGCCCTTCCTAGGACTAATACATACTTGTGATTATACCCCTTGCAAGCATCCGCAACTACAAGAAAGTAATTAAGAATAAATCTAACCACAGCCTTAAACTCGAGATCCCGCTATCCCTCCCGCATCGATATACCAAGGGGGTTTAGGTTTCTGTCACTCCGGCAACCCCGCAATTGGCAAACGAGCACAAGATGCATTCCCCTAGGCCCATAAAGGTGAAGTGTCATGTAGTCGACGTTCACATGACACCACTAGAAGAATAACACCACAACTTAAATTTCATAACATTGAATATTACTCAACCATAGTTCATTACTAACAATTAGACTTCACCCATGTCCTCAAGAACTAAACGAACTACTCACGAGACATCATATGGAACATGATCAGAGGTGATATGATGATGGAGAATTTGCAGCGAACAATATCAATCCAAGTGAACTTCCAAATAAAGCTATGCTCCCCGGCAACGGCGCCAGAAAATAGTCTTGATGACCCACAAGTATAGGGGATCGCAACAGTCTTCGAGGGAAGTAAAACCCAATTTATTGATTCGACACAAGGGGAGACAAAGAACACTTGGAAGCCTTAACAGCGGAGTTGTCAATTCAGCCGCACTGGAAACGGACTTGCTCGCAAGAGTTTATCGAGAGTAACAGCTTTATAGCAAGTAGCAGTAGTGAAATAACAGACAGCAGAGTAACAGAGACAGCAGTAGTGATTTTAGTAAACAGCAGGATTAAAATACTGTAGGCACGGGGACAGATGAACGGGCGTTGCATGGATGAGAGAAACTCATGTAACAATCATATCAGGGCATTTGCAGATAATAATAAAATGGTGTCCAAGTACAAAGCAATCAATAGGCATGTGTTCCAATTATAGTCGTACGTGCTCGCAATGAGAAACTTGCACAACATCTTTTGTCCTACCAGCCGGTGGCAGCCGGGCCTCAAGGGAAACTACTGGATATTAAGGTACTCCTTTTAATAGAGTACCGGAGCAAAGCATTAACACTCCGTGAACACATGTGATCCTCACATCACTACCATTCCCTCCGGTTGTCCCGATTTCGTCACTTCGGGGCCATCGGTTCCGGACAACGACATGTGTATACAACTTGCGGGTAAGATCAATAAACAATGAATATCATGATGAAACAATAACATGTTCAGATCTGAGATCATGGCACTCGGGCCCTAGTGACAAGCATTAAGCATAACAAGTTGCAACAATATCATCAAAGTACCAATTACGGACACTAGGCACTATGCCCTAACAATCTTATGCTATTACATGACCAATCTCATCCAATCCCTACCATCCCCTTCGGCCTACAGCGGGGGAATTACTCACACATGGATGGGGGAAGCATGGCTGGTTGATGGAGAGGCGTTGGCGGTGATGATGGCGATGATCTCCTCCAATTCCCCGTCCCGGCGGAGTGCCGAACGGAGACTTCTGGCTCCCGCGACGGAGTTTCGCGATGTGGCGGCGTTCTGGAGGGTTTCTGGCGATTTCGACTTCTCCCCGTGCGTTTTTAGGTCGAGGCCAATAAGTAGTCCGAAGGAGGGCATCGGAGGCCAGCCGAGGGGGCCACACCATAGGGCCGCGCGGGCCCCCCCCTAGGCCGCACCGCCTTATGGTGTGGGGCCCTCGGGCCTCCACCTTACTTGTCCTTCTGGCTCCGTTAGTATTCTGGGAAAATAGGGCCTTCTGCATAAATTCCGAGGATTTTCCCGAAAGTTGGATTTCTGCACAAAAACGAGACACCAGAACAGTTCTGCTGAAAACAGCGTTAGTCCGTGTTAGTTGCATCCAAAATAAACTAATTAGAGGCAAAACAATAGCAAAAGTGTTCGGGAAAGTAGATACGTTTTGCACGTATCAACTCCCCCCAAGCTTAGCTTATTGCTTGTCCTCAAGCAATTCAGTTAACAACTGAGCGATAAAAGAACTTTCACGAACACATTTGCTCATATGATGTATATATTCTCATGCTATGGCTAATACTTAAGCAGTTCATAATGAGATACGTGCAAATAAGATCATCTAACAGCTATGTCAATCATGGAGAGGTACCAACAATTAATAATAAGCATCATGAATCATGTATATAAGGAGGATTGCAATGTTCATAAGAGACTATGATAAAGTGGTATCTCGCTTGCCCGTATTTGATCGGCAAAACATAAATGCCAAGGCACCTCTGGAGTTCATAGAAAGAATAGAAGTAGTGATTGTCAAAGATAAAAGCATCAAAGTTATACCACAATCATTCATATTTTGAGACAAGCATATTATACTAAGAATGACAGTTGTGCTCTCAAGATAGTGCTCAAAGAAAGAATGGAGACACAACACAAAAGTAAAAGATTGACCCTTCGCAGAGGGAAGCAGGGATTAACATGCGCTAGAGCTTTTCATTTTTGAAATCAGGAGTAAAATTATTTTGAGAGGTGTTTGTTGTTGTCAACGAATGGTAATGGGTACACCAACTACCTTGCCAACCGGACTCCCAAGAGCGGCTCCCATGAATTATTTCATATTTATTTGGCACTCCTTCCAACCTTTCTTACACAAACCATGGCTAACCGAATCCTCGGGTGCCTGCCAACAATCTCATACCATGAAGGAGTGCCTTTTTATTTTAGTTTTATTATGATGATGACACTCCCCCCAACCTTTGCTTACACAAGCCATGGCTAACCGAATCCTTCGGGTGCCATCCAACAATCACATACCATGGAGGAGTGTCTATTTAAGTTAATTAATTCGGGACTGGGAATCCCATTGCCAGCTCTTTTTGCAAAATTATTGGATAAGCGGATGTGCCACTAGTCCATATGAGAGTCCGTCAAAAGTAAATGACAAGGTTGAAAGCTAAACATCACATACTTCCTCATGAGTTATGAAACATAAACACAAATTGAGAAGCATTTTGAAGGTTTTAAAGGTAGCGCATGAGAATTTACTTGGAATGGTTTGAAATGCCATGCATAGGTATTTATGGTGGACACTCCGGAATAACTTGGTTTTCATGTGTTTGGAAGCACGAGCAGCGTTCCCGCTCAGTACAAGTGAAGGCTAGCAAAAGACTAGGGAGCGACAAATCAAGAGAGCAAGAATCGTCATAATCATGCTTGCGGCAAAATAAATTAACGGAGGCATAAAAATGATACAAGAACTCGAAGCAATATAGATCATCGAGGCTTAATTGACTTTTTGTTCAGTCATATGCATGCGTGAGCATGTGCCAAGTCGATATAAATGAATTATTCAGAGGAGGATACCACAATGCCATACTTACTTATGAATAAAACAATGCAAGCAAACATCCATGACATGCTACTCATATTAATAGATTGGAGCTAAACATGAGAGATCATAAACTACTAGACTTTCTCAAATAACATATAATTCACATGAACCAACTAAGCATGCTCACATGGATGAGTATATGTACAAAAATGAAAACAAATAGAGTTCATACCAGCCTCTCACCACAATCCAATTGTCGTAGATCGTCATTATTGCCTTTCACTTGTGTACCTTGGACAATATGAAATGAAAACCATGCTCCAGCCACCGAAGACCATTGAACTCAAGATGAACTTTACAAACCAAAGAAGAACAGCAAATATTTTTGGTGTTTTCGAATTGCAAACAAGAACAAAAGGAAACAAGCAAACAAAGCAAAATCTTTTTGGGTTTTCTTATAGCAAACTAGCAAAGCAAATAAAGCGAAACAAATGCAAGAAACCAAAGCAAACAAATGGTGAAGAGAAACAACAGAAATATTTTTGGTCTTTTTATGTTTTGGGAAAGAAACAAAGCAAGAACAAGAAAATGAAAACTAAAAGAAACACAGAAAAGCGAGATGGCAGAAATCTGCCAAAACCTGACAGCAGTACAGAAATCGATTTTTACAAAAATCTTACGTTGCTCAGCTCGAAAAGTGTTCAACTAATGAAAGTTAGATAACAACCTGGGGAACCTACACACAAATTGGCAGCTCAAAATACTGTTCTGGCTATTTTTGAGAATTTTTACGGTAACAGTCCAGAATCTGTTTTCAGGCAGCACTTCCCCAAATATCATCTTCCTCTCATTAGAAAACCACTCAAACGAACAAAACAAATATGTACAAGTATCCAGCAACCATAATATGCAAGGAATGAGTGATGCCGGTATACCTCCCCCAAGCTTAGGCTTTTGGCCTAAGTGGAGTTCAATCCCATCGAGACCATGAGGTAGTATCTCCGTAGTACGACGAAGATGGATCATATTCCGGGCATGTGCTAGAAGAAGCACCCGGATACGTGACGGTGTAGTCGTGGGAGGCCTCGGCGTCCTCGGAGTCATGCTGCTGGTGAAAGTCTTGTATCTTCGTATGTTCATCCACCTCCTCCTTAGTGCACGACCATGATTGCCTGTCAATACTGAACAAACCTGGTTGGGGAAAAGGGATTTCCTTCTCATCCCCGTCAGCAAACAACATTCTATAGACCATATTATCTAAAGTAGAATCAGCGGTAACAAAATGATGACTCTTCATAGCAGCAATATCGAGTCTCCTAGGGGTCAATGGCACATCATTAGGATCAAGAGGAAGTCTTAAATATGTTAAAACGCGCAATGCAATAGTTCCTCCAAAAATAGGCCCCCTATTAGACAGGCGGCGAGCAATAAGAGAACCAAGGTGATAAGATGTCTGACCAGTAAGTGTAATATTCAAGAAAGCAAGATGGTAACTAGAAATATTGCTAGTGTTCTCCCTACCAAGAATGCTAGTAGCAATGTAATATGCAAAATACTTAATGGCGGGGAGTTGAATGTTCCTTATCTTGCCACGCTGAATGATGCGACAATCATCATCGGTGATCCCTCGATAGAGCTCCAACAAGTCCCGGGGGTTGTCATCAATCCTCCTTGCTGTACCTACAGGGGCAATATCCAATGCACGACAAAAATCTTCCAATTCCATAGTAATAGGATTACCATAGATCTTGAATGCAACTGTCGGCTCGTATTGCGTGTTGTTGAACCTGAAGCTCTCGACGAAAATTTTGGTGAGCATATAGTATTGCTCCCTTTCGTCTTCCACGTAGGTGGTTAAGCCCGCCCTATTGACAAGGGTGAAGAAATCATCCAATATCTCTGCATTTCTCAGAAAATCATGGCATGGAAAAGATGAAGCATTAGGAGCCCCGTTGTCCTCTTCGGGCGCGAAGCTAGGCGCGATGATATCCTTATTGTACGATCGCCTAAGCCGGGTGGCGGCCCTAGAAGGCCTCCCGGTGCTGGTTGTTCCTCTCTTGAACAATTCTCCAAAGTTGAACTTCTTCATCTTTCTTTTCTGAAATTTTTCAACAAGTGATATAAAACTTGATTTGGTGACATATAATCAAGCGGAACTACTATAGGAACTTGCTAGAGTACTAATCATGCATCAAAACTAGTTTATACAACTTAGAACAAGCATGCAAGCTCACTAAACATGTTACCTACAGCAGCAAAATATTCAAGATATACTCAACCAAACAAAATTCTACTTGGATAGGCGGAGGAGTCACATACCGGAGAGAGAATGTGCCAAATTTCAGACAGAAATCTGGGCTGAGCAAAGAGATCGAAAAATCCTGAGCTCTTGAGCAAAAATGCGAGTGAGAGAAAGCTGGTTCGAGTTTTTTCGGGAGAGAGAAGATGCTGGGAGAAAGAGATGAGATAGTGGGGCAAGGAGGGGCCCACACCACAGGGTGGCGCGCCCCACCTTGCTGGCCGCGCCGGCCTGTGGTGTGGCACCCTGGGGTGCCCCACAGGTCATCCTCTGGTGCTCCCAAGTGCCTCTTCGAAAAATAGGACCAACGGTATAATTTTTGTGAATTTTTGAAAACTTTGAAAAATGCACATTTCTGGGTATTAAGTTTTATTATTACTGGCCAGGAATTTTTTTGAAATCTCCAATTAACTAAGGAACTTTGCAAATTAAAAGTGCTACAGCAACTAGAGCAAATGGAGGAAGAAAGAGATGTTGTTTACCTCCTTTATGCATATAAAAAGTATTCGTTAACAAGGTTGATCAAGTATTGCCACCAAATAAATTTTACATAGCATAAGAAGAAATACACCTCAAATCAATCATGTTACCTTGAATTGTATTGATATGGATCTAATCACGAGAGTTTGATATTCTTCTTTAGGCTCATATATAGGACAATCAATAGTTCCCACTTTGATAGTCTTCACATTAGAAATAGTATTGACTCCACATACTTTATCAATCTTCTTGGGGAAATAGACGGTATGCTCTTTATCATCAATATTGAAAGTAACCTTTCCTTTATTGCAATCAATAACAGCCCCTGCGGTGTTAACAAAAGGTCTCCCAAGAATAATAGACATATTATCATCTTCAGGCATTTCCAACACAACAAAATCAGTTAATATCAAGCAGTTAGTAGTAACTTGAACAGGAACATCCTCACATATACCAACAGGAATAGCAAGTAGATTTATCAGCCATTTGCAAAGATATATCAAGTAGGTATCAACTTATCTAGATAAAGCCTCTTATAAAGAGAAAAAGGCATAACACTAACACCGGCTCCCAAGTCACATAGAGCAGTTTTAACATAATTATTCTTAATAGAACAAGGAATAGTAGGTATACCGGGTCGCCCAATTTCTTTGGCACTTTGCCATTGAAAGAGTAATTAGCAAGCATAGTGGAAATTTCCTCATTGGGGATTTTCCTTTTGTTAGTAACAATATCTTTCATATACTTTGAATAAGGAGGCAATTTAATAGCATCGATCAAAGGGATTTGCAAGAATAAAGGTTTCATCCAATCGCAAAATTTATTATAGTGTTCTTCTTCCTTTGATTTTAGTTTCTTAGCAGGAAAAGGTATTTGCTTTTGAACCCAAGGTTCTCTTTCATTACCATGTTTCTTAGCAATAAAATCTTCTTTAGTATACTTTTTATTTTTAGAATGCTTTTCGGGTTCATCTTCTACCTCTTCTTTATCAGAAGCATCATTCTTATCATTATCATTACCATTATCATGTTCATTTCCACTTTCAGTTTCAGCATCGGAAATAGAAATACTATTAGGATCATTAGCAGGTTCAGAGGATTGTACAACATTTTTATGTTTCTTCTTCTTTTTCTTCTTAGAAGGAGCACTAGGTTCAATGCGTTGAGAATCTTGTTCAATTCTTTTGGGATGCCCTTTAGGATATAGAGGATCCTGGGTAGAGACACCACCTCTAGTTGTTACTTCATAAGCATGTTTCTCTTTAGAATTATTCCCCAACAAGTCATTTTGCACTTTAGTGAGTTGATCAATTTGAGTTTGAACCATATGAAAATGTTTAACAAGCATCTTAACATCATTGGAGGTTCTCTCTACAATATCATGCAATTCACTAATAGCTCGAGAATTTTCCATTAAATGATTCTCTACTCTCATATTAAAATTTTCTTGCTTAACAATATAATTATCAAACTCATCTAAGCATTGTGCAGGAGGTTTCGAATACGGAATATCTTCCCTAGTAAAGCGTTGAAGGGAGTTTACCTCAATCATGGATGAAGGGGGAATTATCTCACATATATCTTCTATGGGAGGAAGATTCTTCACATCTTCAGATTTAATACCTTTCTCTTTGAGAGACTTCTTGGCTTCCCTCATATCTTCATCATTTAATTTAATCATACCCCTCTTCTTCAATATTGGCGTTGGAGTTGGTTCAGGCGTAGTCCAATCATCATGATTCCGGCCTATTTTGGCCAATAATTCTTCAGCGTCGTCTGGAGTTCTTTTCCTGAAAACACAACTAGCACAACTATCCAAGTATGCCCTAGACTCAATGGTTAGTCCACTATAAAATATATCAAGTAAATCATGCTTTTCCAAATCATGATCGGGCCGAGCTCTAATAAGAGAGCAAAATCTCGCCCAAGCCTCAGGCAATTTCTCTCCATCTCCCTGGTCAAAATTATAGATTCTCTCGCAAAGCAATATGTTGAGCACTAGCAGGAAAGTATTTACGGAAGAAAACATCAAGCAATTCTTTTGGAATTTTAATAGAATTAGGTGGCAAACTATTATACCAAGTTTTAGCGTCATCCTTTAATGAGAATGGAAAGATTTTAGCAACAAAGTAAGTACGCTTCTTAACATCATCAGAAAACAAGCTACTCAGAGTAGATAGCTCAATCATGTGTTCAACAAGCACTTTCTTTTTCAGTACCACAAAAGGGTGTTTTCTCAACAATAGCTATATGAGATAAATCAAGAGAAAAATCATAATCTTTATCCTTAATGTTTATAGGAGATGTGGCAAACTTAGGATCGGGAGACAGTTTATATCTAACGACGATGTTCTCGCAAGCAACTTTTTATTTTTTCTTGCATCGGTAGTAGCATTGCATTTTTCAATAAAATCATCATTAAGCTCCACATAATCTTCATCAGGATCATCACTAGAATAATCAAGTTCGAGCGAATTAACGGTGTAGTAGCATTAGGAGTTTCAGTATTTTCAATTTGTCTAGACCTAGCAATCGTAGCATCTAGAAAGGATCCCAATGAACCACTATCATCAAGCACAGCAGAAATATTATCAATATTATGAGAGTTTTCAGATTCAGCAGAAGTACCCACATGTGAAGCATGTGGCGGTGAAACAAGTTTATCAATCACAGATGGTGAATCAAGAGCAGCAGAGGTACTCGAGTTGTACCTTTTCTTGTAGTGGATGGTAATATGGCGACCTTAGTATCGCGAGGTTTACCCATGATGGAGAATTTGCAGCGAACAATATCAATCCAAGTGAACTTCCAAATAAAGCTATGCTCCCCGGCAACGGCGCCGGAAAATAGTCTTGATGACCCACAAGTATAGGGGATCGCAACGAGTCTTCGAGGGAAGTAAAACCCAATTTATTGATTCGACACAAGGGGAGACAAAGAACACTTGGAAGCCTTAACAGCGGAGTTGTCAATTCAGCTCGCACTGGAAACAGACTTGCTCGCAAGAGTTTATCGATAGTAACAGCTTTATAGCGATAGCAGTAGTGAAATAACAAGCAGCAGAGTAACAGAGACAGCAGTAGTGATTTTAGTAAACGAGCAGGATTAAAATACCGTAGGCACGGGGACAGATGAACGGGCGTTGCATGGATGAGAGAAACTCATGTAACAATCATAGCGGGGCATTTGCGAGATAATAATAAAACGGTGTCCAAGTACAAAGCAATCAATAGGCATGTGTTCCAATTATAGTCGTACGTGCTCGCAATGAGAAACTTGCACAACATCTTTTGTCCTACCAGCCGGTGGCAGCCGGGCCTCAAGGGAAACTACTCGGATATTAAGGTACTCCTTTTAATAGAGTACCGGAGCAAAGCATTAACACTCCGTGAACACATGTGATCCTCACATCACTACCATTCCCTCCGGTTGTCCCGATTTCGTCACTTCGGGGCCATCGGTTCCGGACAACGACATGTGTATACAACTTGCGGGTAAGATCAATAAACAATGAATATCATGATGAAACAATAACATGTTCAGATCTGAGATCATGGCACTCGGGCCCTAGTGACAAGCATTAAGCATAACAAGTTGCAACAATATCATCAAAGTACCAATTACGGACACTAGGCACTATGCCCTAACAATCTTATGCTATTACATGACCAATCTCATCCAATCCCTACCATCCCCTTCGGCCTACAGCGGGGGAATTACTCACACATGGATGGGGGAAGCATGGCTGGTTGATGGAGAGGCGTTGGCGGTGAAGATGGCGATGATCTCCTCCAATTCCCCGTCCCGGTGGAGTGCCAGAACGGAGACTTCTGGCTCCCGCGACGGAGTTTCGCGATGTGGCGGCGTTCTGGAGGGTTTCTGGCGATTTCGACTTCTCCCCGTGCGTTTTTAGGTCGAGGCCAATAAGTAGTCCGAAGGAGGGCGTCGGAGGCCGGCCGAGGGGGCCACACCATAGGGCCGCGCGGCCCCCCTAGGCCGCGCCGCCTTATGGTGTGGGGCCCTCGGGCCTCCACCTTACTTGTCCTTCTGGTTCCGTCGCATTCCGGGAAAATAGGGCCTTCTGCATAAATTCCGAGGATTTTCCCGAAAGTTGGATTTCTGCACAAAAACGAGACACCAGAAGAGTTCTGCTGAAAACAGCGTTAGTCCGTGTTAGTTGCATCCAAAATACACTAATTAGAGGCAAAACAATAGCAAAAGTGTTCGGGAAAGTAGATACGTTTTGGACGTATCATGGCTTAGGTCTTCGGGACGAAGGGTTTCGTGAAGAAAAGGAGGCGAAAGGGGCTGTGGGGCCCCCACACCACAAGGTGGCGCGGCCAGGCCATGGGCCGCGCCGGCCTGTGGTCTGGCCCCACCTTGGGCCTTCTCATCTCCTCCTTCTGGCTTCCTTCGTCATCTTGAAAAATAGGATTTTTGGTATAATTTCCTTCCATAGTTGATCTTCCGAAATATTACGTTCTGACGGTGCTTTTTCCAGCAGAATCCTGGCTCCGGTGCTTGATCCTCCAATAATGATGAAACATGCAAAATAGATGAAATTACATAAATATTGTGTCCAAATATGAAATATATCAATGAATAACAGCAAATTATGATACAAAATAGTGATGCAAATTGGACGTATCACATAGCAAGGGGGGAAAGTTTTAAAGATGCTTGGTATAGAATTAGTGATGCTCATCATAGGTTCACTAAGAAACACTCCACTATTATCCTCCTTAGGAACTTTTATGTTGGTATCTCTAGCTGGAATAGGTATGTTCTTGATACTCTTACGGGGGTAATTTCCTAGGCACTCCTGCTTTAGAAGCTAGTTGCATTATTGAGAGTCTAATTGGAATACCACCTGTTAATGAAGCTAAAATTTAAATCTCTCTTGAGGATGTCATGAAAAAGTTGGAGGCCATAGAGAAAAACCTTCCAAGTGTTGAGACTAAATTGGGAATATTACTTGATAATACTGATAAACTTGATAAATCTCTAGGAGGAATTAATGGAAGAATTGCTGTCTTAGAAACTTGTGCTATCCATGATAATCAAACCCATAGAATTGGTGAACTTGAAGAAGCTATGGGAACCTTGGGTTCAACTTTTTCTTCTCTTAAGTTTAAGGAGAAAGCTTATGTGGGTAAGGAGCAAAAGTTCATGTATGTCTCTAAGATGCCTAAGCCAAAGAATCATTATAAGCTTAAAATTGATAAAACCCTTAGTACCACTATGGGAAATTTAGATAATGGAGCATCTAAGATACCTATTGCGACAAGTTGTGTTTTTAAGGAAAATTATGATGTTGATGCTTCTGCTCTTGATGTTACTTGATTTAGACTTTCTGCGCATAGCTGAAAGGCGTTAAAGAAAAGCGTTTATGGGAGACAACCCATTATTTTATTTCTGCAATTTTTGTTTTATATTTGATTCAAGGTGCTTGTTACTACTGTAGCAATACCTTTGTATCTTTACTTTATTGCATTGTTGTGCCAAGTAAAGTCTTTGATAGAAAGTTGATACTAGATTTGGATTTCTGCGCAGAAACAGATTTTTAGCTGTCACGAATTTGAGCTGTTCTCTCTGTAGGAGAATCTAAAATTCTGAAAAAAATTCATGAGTAATACTCAGATATGTACGCAACTTTCATTCAATTTGAGCTTCTTCTTCTGAGCATGTTAAGTGCCTCGAAAAAATTCGTATTTACAGACTGTTCTGTTTTGACAGATTCTGTCTTTTATTTCACATTGCCTCTTTTACTGTGTTTGAGTGGATTTCTTTGTTCCATTAAATTTCAGTAGCCTTGGGTAATGTACAGAAGTGTTGGGAATGATTGTGTCCTCGCTGAACATGTGAATTTTTGATTATTCACTAACCCTCTAATGAGATTGTTTTGAGTTTGGTGTGAAGGAAGTTTTCAAGGATCAAGAGAGGAGGATGATATGATATGATCAAGAAGAGTGAAAAGTCTAAGCTTGGGGATGCCCCTGTGGTTCATCCCTGCATATTTCAAGAAGACTCAAGCATCTATGCAAGGGGATGCCCAAGGCATCCCCTTCTTCATCAACAACTTATCAGGTCACCTCTAGTGAAACTATATTTTTATTCCGTCACATCTTATGTGATTTATTTGGAGCGTATGTGTGCTTTTATTTTTGTATGTGTTTGAATAAATTCGGATCCTAGCATTCCTTGTGTGGGAGAAAGACACGATCTGCTTTTTCATATTGAACACTGGTGTTCTTAGTTTTACTTTTAATGTGCATGGCGAAAGTTGAAAGCCGCTTCATTTATTGCTATTTGGTTGGAAACAGAAAATGCTTCATGTGGTAATTGGTATAATGTCTTGAATAATTTGATACTCGGCAATTGTTTTGAGCTCTCAAGTAGATCATGTTTAAGCTCTTGCATCATGTGGTTTAAATCTATTAGTGGAGAACTACCGTAGAGTTTGTTGAAATTTGGTTTGCATGATTGGTCTCTCTAAGGTCTAGATATTTTCTGGTAAAAGTGTTTGAGCAACAAGGAAGACATTTTAGAGTCTTATAATGCTTGCAATATGTTCTTATGTAAGTTTTGTTGTACCGGTTCATACTTGTGTTTGCTTCAAACAACCTTGCTAGCCAAAGTCTTGTACTTAGAGGGAATGCTTCTCGTGCATCCAAAACCTCGAGCCAAAACTTATGCCATTTGTGTCCACCATAACTACCTATTATGTGGTATTTTTTTGCCATTCTAAGAAAATTGCTTGCGTGCTACCTTTAAATCCTTTCAAAAAAATTCATTCCTTGTTTTTGCAATACATAGCTCATGGGAAAGTAGCCTAAAAACTATTGTGGTAAGGAATATGTTGCTTGTGTATCTTAGTTCTTATAAGTTGTTTGTTGAGCGGTAACCATGTTATCTGGGGACGCCATCAACCTGTCACACCTTTGTTAAATATCATGTGAGTTGCTATGCATGTTCGTCTTGTCTGAAGTAAGGGATATTTTCCATGATTTGAAATGGTTTGAGTATGCATATTGTTAGAGAAGAACATTGGGCCGCCAACCAAAGCCATGTATCATGGTGGAAGTTTCAGCTTGGACATTAATCCTCAAATCTCTTACGAGAATATTATCTGTTGTTGAATGCTTAAAGCATAAAAGAGGAGTCCATTATCTATTTTCTATGTTGTCCCGGTATGGATGTCCTCAAGTTGAGATCTATCAAAATCGAGAAATCAAATGCGATTTATCTCCTTGGACCTTTGTACAGGTGTCATAGAGGTACCCCTTTGTGACACTTGGTTGAAACATATGTAATGCAATGATAATCCATGGAAATCAGAGCTAATTAGGACAAGGAGTGGGCACTATTAGTATTCGATGCATGAGGCTTGCAACTTATAGGGATTTTTATACATAACCCATATGAATTATTACTACCGTTGACAAAATTGTTTCCATTTTTCAAAATAAAAAGCTCTAGCACATGAGTAATCCCTGCTTCCCTCTACGAAGGGCCTTTCTTTTACTTTATGTTGAGTCAGTTTACCTACTTCTTTCTATCTTAGAAGCAAACACTTGTGTCAACTGTGTGCATTGATTCTTACATACTTGCTTATTTGCACTCATCATATTGCTTTGTGTTGACAATTATCCATGAGATATACATGTTGAAAGTTGAAAGAAACTGCTGAAACTTAAATCTTCCTTTGTGTTGCTTCAAAACCTTCTATTGAGAATCTATTGCTTTATGAGTTAACTCTTATGCAAGGCTTTTTGATGCTTGTCTTGAAAGTACTATTCATGAAAAGTCTTTGCTATATGATTCAGTTGTTTAGTCATTATCTATTTGTTAACAAACTATAGACCATTGCTTTGAATCACTTCATTCATCTCATATGCTTACAATAGTATTGATCAAGATTATGATGGTAGCATGTCACTTCAGAAATTATCCTTTTTATCATTTACCTACTCGAGGGCGAGTAGGAACTAAGCTTGGGGATGCTTGATACGTCTCAAACGTATCTATAATTTCTTATGTTCCATGCTAGTTTTATGACAATACTCACATGTTTTATATACACTTTATATCATTTTATGCATTTTCCGGTACTAACCTATTAACAAGATGCCAAAGTGTCGGTTCCTGTTTTCTGCTGTTTTTGGTTTCAGAAATCCTACACAGGAAATATTCTCGGAATTGGACGAAACAAGAGCCCACGTCCCTATTTTCCACGGAGAATTCCAGAACACCAAAGGAGAGTCGGAGGCGGCCAGCAGGGGGGCACCCCACAGGGCGGCGTGGCCCACCCCCCTGGCGCGCCCAGGTGTGGGGAGGGAGCCCCCTGGCTCCCCCGACGCTGCCTCTTCGCCTATATAATTCTTCGTATCGGAAAACCCTAGTACCGAGAGCCACGATACGAGAAAAGTTACTGAGACACCGCCGCTGTCAACCCCATCTCGGGGGGTTCTGAAGATCACCTCCGGCACCCTTCCGGAGAGGGGAATCATCACCGGAGGGCTCTACATCACCATGCCCGCCTCCGGACTGATGCGTGAGTAGTTCATCATTGGACTATGGGTCCATAGCAGTAGCTAGATGGTTGTCTTCTCCTATTGTGCCATCATGTTTAGATCTTGTGAGCTGCCTATCATGATCAAGATCATCTATTTGTAATGCTAAATGTTGTGTTTGTTGGGATCCGATGAATATGGAATACTATGTCAAGTTGATTATCGATCTATGATATATGTGTTGTTTACGATCTTGCATGCTCTCCGTTGCTAGTAGAGGCTCTGGCCAAGTTGATACTTGTAACTCCAAGAGGGGGTATTTATGCTCGATAGTGGGTTCATGCCTCCATTGAATCTGGGACAGTGGACGAAAGTTCTAAGGTTGTGGATGTGCTTGTTGCCACTAGGGATAAAACATCAATGCTTTGTCTAAGGATATTTGTATTGTTTACATTACGCACAGTACTTAATGCAATTGTCTGTTGTTTGCAACCTAATACTGGAAGGGGTGCGGATGCTAACCCGAAGGTGGACTTTTTAGGCATAGATGCATGCTGGATAGTGGTCTATGTTCTTTGTCGTAATGCCCTAAGTAAATCTCATAGTAGTCATCATGATATGTATGTGCATTGTTATGCCCTCTCTATTTGTCAATTGCCCAACTGTAATTTGTTCACCCAACATGTTATTTATCTTATTGGAGAGACACCACTAGTGAACTGTGGACCCCGGTCCATTCTTTTACATCTGAAATACAACCTACCGCAATCATTGTTCTCTCGTTGCTCTTTGCAAGCAAACATCATTCTCCACACCATACGTTTAATCCTTTGTTTACAGCAAGCCGGTGAGATTGATAACCTCACTCGTTAAGTTGGGGCAAAGTATTTTGATTGTGTTGTGCAGGTTCCACGTTGGCGCCGGAATCCCTGGTGTTGCGCCGCACTACACTCCTTCACCAACAACCTTCACGTGGCCTTCATCTCCTACTGGTTCGATAACCTTGGTTTCTTACTGAGGGAAAACTCACTGCTGTACGCATCACACCTTCCTCTTGGGGTTCCCAATGGACGTGTGCTTTACCGTCACAAGCATGCTCCCCTCCGATATCATCCATGATTCACCGCGAGTTTCCGCCTACAATGAAGAAACTGCTAATGAGGCTCGACATCTATCTGTGGACTTGATCGAAGAAGCTCGGAATTTAGCCGACCAACGTTCCTCCTTTTACCAGCAGAAACTTCAACGCTACCATAGTCGTCGAGTCCAGACCGATCGTTTATGACAGGAGACTTGGTCCTCCACCTTCGCCAGGTGAAATACCATAAGTTGCAATCTCCATGGGAGGTACCTTTCGTCATCAGCAAAGTACTTCACAATGGATCTTATTACCTCGTCGATTTCCGAGAGTTAAAGGATAGACCTGCCAATCGGCCCGAAAACGCAAGCGAGAGGATCCCGATGACATATATGATGAGACAGATCGCCCTTGGAGCAGATAATGGACTCCTCTTTTTAATGCTTTAAGCATTCAACAATAATAATATTCACATAAGAGATTTTGAGGATTTGAGTGTCCAAGCTGAAACTTCCACCATGATACATGGCTTTGGTTGGCGGTCCAATGTTCTTCTCTAACAATATGCATACTCGAACCATTTCAACTCATGGCAAATCTCCCTTACTTCAGACAAGACGAACATGCATAGCAACTCACATGATATTCAACAAAGGTGTGACAGGTTGATGGCGTCCCCAGATAACATGGTTACCGCTCAACAAGCAACTTATAAGAACTAAGATACATAAGTGACATTCCTTACCACAATAGTTTTTAGGCTACTTTCCCATGAGCTATATATTGCAAAAACAAGGAATAAATTTTTGAAAGGTTTTAAAGGTAGCACACAAGCAATTTACTTTGGAGTGGCGATAAAATACCACATATAGGTAGATATGGTGGACACGATTGGCATTTTGGTTTTTTGGAGTTGGATGCACGAGTAGAGCTCATACTCAGTACAAATGAAGTCTAGCAAATGAAAGGGCGCGACCGACTAAGAGAGAAATAATGGCCATAATCATGCATAGCAACAAAACTTATTAATCAAAGCATATGGTGATATTAAAAATCAAAAACTAAATGATCATCAAGTCAACTCAATTGAAACATCAAAGGAGATCTTTCATTTGCATCACTATTAATATGAGACTTCTTACTCGTATCCAACACCAATTAACTTATTTGAAACAACTCTCGTAGATAATATTCAGTAGATATCAGAGAGATAAATTCACTTGTATATAGTAAACCAACAAGCTCTAAACATAATATGAATGAAAAACTAGAGCTTAAACGCAGTACTCGCAAAAATAGAACGCTCGTTGAACATATGAGTGAACACTAGAGCGTTCATGCAATTAAAGCGGAGCGTGTCTCTCTCCAAAACAAATATGATGGGTCTGACTTTATTGAACAACAAACAAAAAAACAAAACACACAAAAAGACGCTCCAAGAATAACACATAATGCATGAAGCAATAAAAATATAGCGCACTGAAAAATGACCTTGTGCTTTTTACTCATGAGGAGGGGGGTGCCCCGGGCATCCCCAAGCTTTGACGCTTGAACCTCTTGGATATTTCTTGGGGTGTCCAGGGGACATCCCCAGGATTGAGATTTTGTCCATTCTTCATCCTATGGCATCATTCTTCTCTCTGTACACTTGAAAACTTCCTTCACCCAAAACTCAACATAATTCATTAGCAATATTAGTGTAACAAAATAAGCAATCCACTTGGTTCTGGTATGACATATGTAAATCTTATATTAAAACATTAGCTACTGTATAAACTTCTTCGGAAAACTCCTTCTTTCAAAAGAGCTCAAAAAAAAAAAGATTAAGAGGCAAATGCACTAATGGCATAAATCTGTCAGAACAGCAGCTAAAGATCGATTTTTTCAAGACTTCTCCGTCGCTCAGATCGAAAAATGTTGAACCAATTGAAGTTAGATAATAACCTGGGGAATATGCTCGTAATTTTTCAGCTCATTGTGACGTTCTGGTGATTTATGCGAATTTTTCTCGCGACAGTCCAGAAACAGAAACAGAATTGCAAATTCCCCGAATACTACTTTCTTACCATTAGAGGCTACTCTTGGCACAAAAACGAAAATAAAAAATGATAAGAAGAGGTCATTACAATAGCAATGACTTCCAAGACTCAAAAAAACAGTAAAATAATAGAAATAAAAACATAATGGGTTGACTCCCAAAAAGCTCTTTCTTTATAGCCATTAAGATAGGCTCAGTAATTTGAGAAGATGCTCACATATGTAATATGAATCGAAGCAAAAGAGAGCACCAAGAAGCAAATATGAAACACATTTAAGTCTTACCCACTTCCTGTGCATGGGAATCTTGTACAAAAATAAATTCACAAAGAACAAAGTGAAAAGCATGTGAAGGTAAAACAAGAGTAACTTTAAAATTTTCAGCATGTAGAGAGGTGTTCTAGTACCATGTAAATTCCTAGAACCATATTTTCCTCTCTCATAATAATTTTCAGTAGCATCATGAACAAACTCAAGAATATAACTATCACATAAAGCATGCTTTTCATGATCTTCAAACAAATAATTTTTATCAAGCTCAAAAATAGTAGGATTAAAACAATCAAATCCACTTTTAGGAATTTTATAACAAGATAATTGATCATTCTCAAGAGGTATGGGACTATTAGTAGCAATCCTATTTTCAGTAGCATCAAGTAACATATGACCATCATATAGAACTTTATCATAAACACTCTCCAAGCAAAATTCTTTAGTTCCATGCATTTCGAAATTAGGCACAAATAAAGGATTATCATGAGATTTATCAAAATAGCATGGATTATTATAAATAAAAGTAGCATAATTATTCTCACAAGTTTTACTCACAGGAAATATTTCAAGAGAATCCTCATGAACATAACATTCGCCCTCCTTTGGTGAGCATGGAGGACATTCAAATAATGTACTCCCTCCGATCCCAAAAAAGTGTCCAATCCATTAGTACAATGTCATTTTACAAAATAATCCTTATAGTCATTGAAAACTCTGACTAAAACTGTCTCAAGACCGGGTCAGCCGCTTGCAGGCTCGATCTCCGGCCCGTTCGTCGGAGGAGATGCAGGACGTCCAAGGGGCGCCGACCTGCTGCTCCACGCGAGGGCGCCGCCGTGTCCGGGGAACCCATGCCGGCGAGCGGTTGAACTGAGAGGCGACGGGCCCCCCGACCTGCTGCTCCACGCGATGGCATCGCCGGGTCCGGGAATCCCTGCCGGCGAGCGGCTGAACAGGGAGGTGAGAGGGGGATGAGGGCGCCACCGGCGAGGGGGAATCCTGCCGGCGAGGGGGCGGCCGCTCCGAGATGTTGAGGAGGGGCCTCGAGCTCGAACCCTGCGCATGTGAGGAGGGCGGCTTCGCGTCGTGCCTCGCACTGGATGGCTCGAGGAAGAGGAACTCTGGCCGGTGATGTGGGATCTCCGGCCGGCGCCGGCGAGGTTGCCTCCCTCGTGGCCTGCAGAACCAGAACGAGGTGCGGGTGCGGGGAATGTGCGGCGCCGGCGAGGTTTCCTCCTTCGTGGCCTGCAGAACCAGAACTGGCGAGGTTGTTGTGCGGGTCTAGTTGACTGATTTGACTGCACGGGGAAAGAAATTAGAGGACTGATTTGCAATATGACCACTTCAGACACTTATTCCGGACCGGAGGGAGTAAGAGATAAAGAGTTACTCTCATTAGAAGGTTGGCATGGGTAGCTAATCCATTCTTCCTCCTTTTGTTCATAACTCTCCTCCTCTTATTCATCTAATGAGCTTTCAGGTTCAGCAACTTCTTCTTCCACGGGTTCCTGCAAATTGTGGATATATTCTTGTGCATAATTGAGTCTCTCTTTATAATCAATGATATAACAATTATTGCTGAAATTTTCTGTGCAATAATCAAGGATAGAAGAGACATAATCTTTAAGGTCATGACAAGCAACACAAATTTCATAATTTTTAGACATGAAGGATTCTATTTCAGAGGCTCCCATAAATAAGACAAATTGTTCTACTTATTCGAATCCAAGATGAATATAGTTATTCCAATGATAGTTCGAAATTAAAACTTCTTCACTAAATCCACATTGGAATTTAAGATGTTTAGTATCCTATTTAGATCAACAATTTATATCATGACATTTAAGCAAAATTTTAGCAATTGTATCCAATTTTTTTAACGTGCCCCCCATGACTTTGCCCTTATATGATTCTCTATACTTCATAAATAATTCTGCAAGTTCCATAGAGTATAAAGCAGGTCCTTCCATAACAACAGTTTTTAGTTTTTCGGTTTTTCAAATTTTTACGGATTTTCAGATATATAGGAAAAATAAAACAAGATAAAAATAAACTACACAAAACAAAATGAAATAAAAACAGCGAGAGAGGTGGAGTGTACTCCCCAGGTGAACTTATAAGTAGAGCTATGCTCCCCAGCAACGGCGCCAGAAAATAGTCTTGATGACCCACAAGCATGATTTTTGAGTCGGCGACTAGTCGCCGACTAATCACCACGTCATTCTGCCATGGATGAGCCGCAGTAGCGACTTGACTCAGCGAGCGAGTCGCACGACTTCTTGGCTCGCCGGTGACTATACAGCGACTATACGGCGGCGGGGAATAGTCGCCGGTCGTCCCTGTTTGTTAGCCAGAAAGTTTTTGTGGGGGATCTCTCCCTGTGTCGGTATTTCAGAGAGAAGGAGATGGGATGGGAAAGAAAGGGCAGAGCTCAGGAGGAGAGGCTCGAGCCGCCGCCGTCCGCTGGTCGCCGCTGCTCCTCGCCTGCGTCGCAGAGGAAGAAGAGGGGAGAGGGGAGAGGCTCGAGCGAGCTTGCGTGCCTGAGTGCAGCTGGCGGCGCTTTGGAGGATTCATGTAACTGCTAGGTTAAGCGAGAGGTGAGGCTGGGAGTTGTTAGACGGGCCATGCTGAGCCTGGTCAGCTTGGCTGGGATAGATGACCGGGCCAATTTTGCTCATGTGGCCTTAATGGGCTTTGCAAATGAGAGTATTTTTGGTCGTTTACTGCAGGCGACTTGGGGCGACTATACAAGCCCTAGTCGCTGAGTCAAGTCAGCAAGTCACGAGTCTCAGCCTCGGCGACTTGACTTGACTCGGCGACTCAAAAATCATGCCCACAAGTATAGGGGATCGCAACAGTCTTTGAGGGAAGTAAAACCCAAATTTGTTGATTCGACACAAGGGGAGCCAAAGAATACTTATAAGTCTTGACAGCGGAGTTGTCAATTTAGTTGCACCTATAAAAGCACTAGCAACAGGGTGATGTGAAAGCAGTGGTAATATGATGCGGCACCAGAAAATAGTTGGTACTGTTAGAGCAATATACTTGTTGTATTACCAGGGGGCCAAAGGCCACAATATATAGTACATGTACAGGTGCACATATGCAGAAAGCCCCCTAACATATGGGGAAACTACAATAGACAGATATATACATCTAACACCCCCCTCAAACTCATGGTGGATCCACAACACTGAGTTTGGAGAGTAAGAAATCATGCTGCGCTCGAGTCTGTGCCTTCGTAAAGAAATCCGCCAACTGCAAATCTGAAGGCACATAATGAACCACAACAACATCATCCTGTACCTGTGCACGTGTGTAAAAGGCATCAACACCGATATGCTTGGTCAGCTCATGCTTGACCGGATCACGTGCAATACTGATAGCACCTGTACTGTCAGACAAAAGTGGAGTGGGTGTCGTAACAGAGACCCCAAAATCGGCAAGCAACCACCGTAACCAAGTCACCTCAGCAATCAACAAAGCCATAGCCCGCAACTCAGCCTCAACACTCGAACGGGAAACTGCAACCTGTTTCTTCGTCTTCCAAGCAACAAGCGAACCACCAAGAAACACACAGTAAGCGAAAGCGAACGACGATCCGTAGGATCACTCGCCCATGTAGCATCCGAATAGCACCGGAGCTGGAGAGAGCTGGAACGGGGAAAGAAAAGGCGACGAGTGATCGTGCCACGAAGATAACGAAGAACACGGAGGAGATGACTATAGTGAACAGTGGTAGGAGCTGAGACAAACTGACTCAGAATATGAACAGGATAAGAAATATCAGGACGAGTGACAACAAGATAAACAAGACTCCCTACAAGATGGCGATAACGGGTGGGATCAGGAAGAGGATCACCATCAGTAGGACGAAGCTTAACATTAAGCTCCATAGGAGTATCGGCTGTGCGCTCATCCCCAAGAGCAGCACGAGCAAGAAGATCATGAATGTACTTTTCCTGAGAGATAGAAAAGCCATTAGAAGTGGAGGAAACCTCAATGCCAAGAAAATAGCGAAGAGGACCAAGATCAGTCATAAGAAACTGCTCACGAAGACGAGCCTTGACGAAGGCAATATACTCAGGATCATAACCAGTAATGATCATATCATCAACATAGAGAAGAAGAAGAGTACGTCCACGAGGAGAAGTGTGAACGAAAAGTGCTGATCATGAAGACTAGGAGAGAAACCAGCAGTAGTCACGACAGAGGTGAAGCCCTCAAACCAGGCACGAGGGGCCTGTTTGAGACCATAGAGAGAACGTCGAAGACGACAAACCATCCCATCGGGAACAGAATACCCAGGAGGAGGCTGCATGTAAACCTCCTCACTCAACTCGCCATTAAGAAAAGCATTCGAACATCAAGCTCGGGAGACAGACCAGCGGCGAACAGAAGCAACAGCAAGAAGGGTACGCACAGTAGTCATATGAGCCACAGGGGCAAAAGTCTCATCATAGTCACGGCCGTGCTCCTGCTGAAAACCACGAGCCACAAGACGCGCTTTATAGCGCTCAAGAGATCCATCAGAGCGAGTCTTAATTTTATAGACCCACTTACACGTGATGGGACGAACACCGAAGGGGGAGAAACAAGATCCCAAGTGCCGGTGCGCTCAAGCGCAGCGATCTCCTCAGCCATGGCAAGCTGCCATTCGGGATGACGCTCGGCATCCCGATAAGAAGTCGGCTCGGAAACGACGGAGAGACCATACCGACTAGGAGAGTAACGAACTGGAGCACGACGGCCGACGAACAGGCCGGGAAGGGGAAGCTCATCTGCAGAAGACAAGTCATCAGAAGAAGAGGAAGAAGGGACAGCATCGGAAGGAGCCGAAGCCGGAGAACGAGGAGTACTAGGTGTACTAGACGAACGAGAGGATGGCGCCGAAGGGGGCGCTCAGAAGTAGGAGGGAGGGGAGGAGGGACAGCAGGGGGTGCATCCGGAAAAAGAAGAAAAGAGATATCATCCACCGGGTATGTACCCGAGGTGGGGCGAGGATAGAAGGGACGCGTCTCATCATATGTGACGTCACGAGAGATGCGCATCCGACGACCAACGGGGTCCCAACAGCGATAACCCTTATGCTCATCACTGTATCCGAGAAAAACACACTCAACAGACTGAGCGGTCAGTTTGGTGCGTTCGCGAGGAGGCAGAAGGACATAGCAGACGCAACCAAATGAACGGAGAGTCGAGTAGTCTGGAGAAACACCAGAGAGACGCTCGAGAGGAATGCCACCCTGTAAAGCAGCGGAAGGCTGAATTTTAATGAGGTGGGCCGACGTAGCGACAGCCTCAGCCCAGAAATGTGGCGGAAGAGAAGAGGCAATCATCATAGCACGGGTGGTCTCAAGAAGATGACGATGCTTACGCTCGGCGACGCCATTTTGAGCATGCGCGCCGGGACAAGAAAACTGAGCGAGGGTGCCCTCCTCAGCAAGGACACCACGAAGGTGCTGAGAGATATACTCACCAGCAGAATCAGCACGAAACACGCGAATGGGTGAGGAATACTGAGTGCGGACCATGGCCGCAAAACGCTGATAAATAGAGAGCACCTCACTGTGAGAGCGCATGAAAAACACCCAGGTGTACCGTGAAAAATCATCAATGAATAAGATATAGTATCGATGGCCCCCTTTCGAAGTGAAGGGAGCCGGACCCGAAACATCTGAATGGACTAAATCGAACGGTCGCTGAGAGACAGACACACTAGTAGGATAGGGAAGTTGAATCTGTTTGCCTAACCTACAACCCTGACAGTGTAACGACCCATCTCCAGAGACAGACCCCGGAAGGCCACGATGAACCAAAGATGACAGGCGAGAGTCACAAAGGTGACCAAGACGATGATGCCATTGCTGAAAAGAGCCGGTGACAGAGGCAACAACCGGAGGAGAACTGGCGGATGAAGTGGCAGCGGAAGGAACACGAAGCCGGTCTAACTCCCAAAGCCCCGGAGACCGACGGCTACGAGGGCCAGCTCCAACCAGGGCTCGTGTGCGACGATCCTGAACCGCACAAGACTCGGCGTCAAGAATGACGCGACAACCAGAATCGGTGAGCTGGCTAGCAGAGAAAAGGTTCATCTGAAGGCGAGGAACATGAGAAACATCAGGGACAAAGAAAGAGGGAGTAGAAAGGGTGCCTGTACTAGAAACAGGAATAGAGGTACCATCAGCCGTGACAACAGGGACAGGAGAAATAAGAGACCGAAGAGAAGACAGAATAGAAGACTCAGAGGTCATATGAAAGGAAGCTCCAAAATCCAGATACCACGGGGACGTACCTGACTGTGTAGAAAGTGGTGGTCGCGTAGTGCCAGAAGAGCCAGTCACAGAACCAGCAGCGCCCGGCGAGGAAGAGTCTGGAGTAGCGAGCAGACCACGAAGACCCCTGAGAATGTCCTGATCAGAGAGTGCAACTGCAGAAGATCCCGAAGAGCCAGCCTGCCGACGATCCCGGAACTGGCCGACGTAAGCCGGGTTCCCGCGTCCGGCGAGGTGGAGGAAGCGTGGCCAACCTTGCCACGGTAGGTGCAATGAGGACGAGGGCGGAGACTCGACCGCGAGGCTGCCGACGTAAGCCGGAATCCCAAGCATCAAGCGGGCGGTGAAGCTGCGCTATCTCATGCGCGAGAGAGGGCGCGACCGGAGAGGTCGACGTACAATCAGGTGTCGACGAGGAGCTATCATCCACACGCACAGAGGCCACCAAAGGGGGCGACGGAGAGCAACACGCCGATGAAGACAGAGTCGGCAAAGCGCGGTCATAACCACGTGAAGAGGCCGCGAAAGTCGATGTAGAGCGGCAGGGCGACGCAGACGGAGTCGACGAAGCGCGGCCATAACCGCGGGAAGAGGCCGCAAAAGTCGATGTACAACGACGGGCCGACGTAGACGAAGTCGGCGAAGCGCGGGCAGAGCCGCATGAAGAGGCCGCAAAAGTCGATGTAGAGCGGCAGGCCGAGGGATACAAAATCGGCGAAGCGCAGCCAGAGCCGCAGGAAGAGGCCGCGAAAGTCGGTATAGAGCGGCGAGCCAACGTAGACGGAGTGGTGAAGCGCGGGCTGAGCCGCGTGAAGAGGCCGCAAACGGAGGCAGCGGACAAAGACCAAGTACCGAAGGGAGGCCCAAAGATAAGGCGAGATCAGCGGAAGAAGACATCGGATAACGACAGCCGACGGCAGTTTTTTTTTCGCTCTTCTTTTCTTTTTTCTTGTCTTTTTTTTACACGATCTGGATGTTAGCAGTCAACGGAGCACCTGCAGACCTGCTGGCGAACGGTGGCCAAATTGAGAGCAGCAAACGGAAAGCCAGGCACGGAGCAGGCACGGACCAGAATCGGCCGGCCGGCATGCAGGGAGCAGGCAGGCGGAGCGTGGGTTGCCACGCAGTAGGATCGGCCGCGAATCGGGATCAGCCGGGCGGGCGCCACGCGCGGGGAAATCGGCCGGGCGGAATCGGGATCGGCCGGGCGGGGGCCACGCGCGGGGAAATCGGCCGGGCGGAATCGGGGTGGACAGCGGCGGCGGAATCAGCAGACGGGGCCGGCGACGAGAAAAGTCAGCGGCGGCGGCCGGGTCGCGGCGGCAAGATGCCGGGGCGGGCGGCGGTGGCGGCTGCGATGGAGGAGGAGGAGCTAACCTAAAGCTCTGATACCATGTTAGAGCAATATACTTGTTGTATTACCAGGGGGCCAAAGATCACAATATATAGTACATGTACAGGTGCACATATGCAGAAAGCCCCCTAACATATGGGGAAACTACAATAGACAGATATATACATCTAACATGTACTACTTTGATGGCGTGTTGACAGGAAAATGTGATGCGGCAGTAATATGAGAGCAACAGTAACACAACACTAGCAGTAACACAGAGGAGATGGCACTGGAAAATATCCCAGCGCGCAGTTGATTGAAAAGCAATGATGATGAAATAAAGGACCGGGGTTCCCGACGATCTACACTAGTGGTAACTCTCCAGATAACAAGTGTTGGGTGAACAAATTACAGCTGGGCAATTAACAAAATTGAATTTAGCATTAAGACAAAATATCCAGTCTATTAATATCGTAGGCATGTTTTCCATATATAGTCATACGTGCTCGCAATGAGAAACTTGCATAACATCTTTTGTCCTACCGGCCCGTTTGCAGCGGGGCCTCAAGGGAAACTACTGGTAATTAAGGTACTCCTTTTAATAGAGCACCAGAACAAATCATTAACACTTGGTGAAAACATGTGATCCTCATATCAAATCCATCCCCTTCGGTTATCCCAATTCGAGATCACTTTGGGGCCTCGGGTTCCGGAAAAAGACATGTGCATACAATTTGTAGATACAATCTAAGCAACAATTATAGAGCCTAGATCTAAGATCATGCCACTCGTGCACTATGTGACAAGCATTAAACATAACAATATTGCAGCAATAAATACTTCACAAACTTATAAGATATACTAAACATAATGATCAATCCATCAGATCCCAACAAACACAACACCGATTACATCATATGGATCTCAATCATGTAAGGTAGCTCATGAGATTATTCTATTGAAGCACATGGGAGAGAGTACCATCTAGCTACAGCCAAGAACCCATAGTACCTACGGGAACTACTCACAAACCATCTTGGAGTCGAAGTGGAGGCGGTGGAGTCGACGGAGATGGCTCCGGGGGCACTTCCCCGTCCTGGCAGGGTGCCGGAATAGAGACTTCTGTCCGCCGAAACTTGGTTTCCGCGATGATGGCGGCTACGGAACTTTTCATGGATGGAGGGTGATATGTTTAGGAGTTTTTAGGTCAGAAGGGTCCTATAGGCGAAGAGGCGACGCGAGGGGGTGCACGGGGTGCCAGTACATGGGCCAGGCGCGACCAAGGGTGGGGCCGCGCCTGCCCTATGTACTTCCATGTGGTAGCTCTCCTGCGCGTGTCCTTCTGGCTCCGTCTTCGTCCCGGAAAAATAAGACTCTGAGATTTTATTTTGTCCAATTCCGAGAAACTTTCATGTACAACTTTTTTGAAACACAAAAACAACAGAAAACAGGAACTGACACTGCGTTAATATGTTAGTCCCAGAAAATGCTAAAAAGTGTGGAAAAGTGCACATAAAACATATAAGAATTGTAACAAAACAAGCATGGAGCATCAAAAATTATAGATACGTTTGGGACGTATCATCCTACATGTAGTATTTTCTGGGATCCGGTGAATATTGTATACTATGTTGAGATTGATTATATATTCATCTCATATGTTATTTCTGATCTTGTATGCTTTCCGTTGCTAGTAGAAACTCTGGCCAAGTGGGTGACACTTGTGACTCCAAGAGGGGATATTTATGCTCCATAGTGGGTTCATGCCTCTAGTTTTCTGGGAGAGTGACAATAACTTCTAAGATTGTAGATGCATTGTTGCTACTAGGGAGAAAACAACAATGTTTTATCCGAGGGTAATTCTTTTGTTTAATTTACACACATTGCTTAATGTGATAATTTGTTGCTTGCAACTTAATACTGAAAGGGGTTCGGACGATACTCTGAAGGTGGATTATTAGTCATAGACGCAGTTGAATTACGGTCTATGTATTATGTTGTAATGCCCAATCAAATCTCATAGTAATCATCTTACCATGTATAGTCGATATTCTGTCAATTGCCCAACTGTAATTTGTTCACCCAACATGCTATTTATCTTTATGGAGAGACAACTCTAGTGAATTGTGGACCCCGGTCCTGTTTCCTTTACTGATAAATTCTACTGCAATCATGTTCTATTTACTTTCTGCAACCATCTCTTTCCACTCGATACGTCTAAACATTTGTGTTCAGCAAACCGGTGAGATTGACAGCCTCACTGTAAGTTGGGGCAAAGTACTTTGGTTGTGTTGTGTGCAGGTTCCACGTTGTTGCTGACGTCGGTAGTGCGTCCTGCCACTAGTCAGCTAGCAACACCTTCAGAAGTTACGCCTTTCTCCTACTGGTCGATTAAACCTTGGTTTTTTACCGAGGGAAAACTTTTTATTGTGCTCATCATACCTTCCTCTTGGTGTTCCCCAATAGTGTGAAGTTGGCGGTACGATAAGCACCATCAAGCTATTTTTCTGGCGCCGTTGTCAGGGAGAAAGAGGATTTCTGCAAGGGGAGTCTCTCATCTCCAATCTCTTTACTTTTCATAGTTTGTATAGTGACCTCACAGGAAAAAGTGAGTGTCCCTGTGAAATAGTGCTAGTCCCGGATCGAACTGCTAGCACACACAGTTTAAGATGAAATATCAAGTAGAAAAGGTCTTCATTACAACGTAGGATCCAACGGAAATTAAATGGTTCGGTACAAATTGCATAGCTCTCAGGCTAGCACAAATTCAGAGTTTAAAGCGGCAAGGAAATCTTCAAGTGTGGATCCCTCTTCCTTCGTGAAGCCACTAGCACACATGTTGGGCAAATACTCGTGAACCTAACTATAAATCTTCAGCTAGAGAAGTAACCTGCAACATAAAACGTTACAGCCCGAAGGTCAATACATTTGGAATTGTATTGGCAAGATGACACTATGGTGGACACAAGTGGCAACCTAACACATACGTGATCATTTGGATGGTAGAGCTCAGGCATATTTGCATAAAGCCAATTTTATCCTATCATTTTACAAATCATTTTCTTTCATACTAATTAAGCGGTACCATTGATAGACATCAATGAACCTAGACACCGCCGATATACACCAGTGAGCCTTCCTATTTCATATGATCAACTTGGTTTGGGCGATCTACCCCTGCAGACTCAGATCATAGACATGGCACGTGACCTGCTAGCCGATAGTCACTTGCACCAATTGTCATATTCCCTGTCACCCATCAAGTTTTATTTAAGAAATTGGGATGAGGAGACTTTCGAACAGGTGCCTTGTCAGTTCGTTCAAATTGTATGTAACCGGGGACACGGCTAAGTACTTAGATTTACACTCTGCAGAGGTTATACAAATTTACCCACACGACCTAGTCTGCTCTTCTTCCATGATGCACATTTTGCTCAACTGGACAGATGTTGACTAGGACAAAACTTTTCCGAAGTGATCACCCGGACCTTTCTCTACGGACCCGCTCCAACCTACATTCCCCTACATCTTCATGTCGCGTAGGGCCCAGGTTAACACAACATACTCCGTCAAGCCAGAGCCCATATAGCATGTGGTTGTACGGTAAACTAATGAGCAAGGTTGTCTGATATCTCTTTATTCCTGGGTGGCCGTCCACAAGTGCGATACACCCGGAGGTTCAGAGGTTCGACGACATGACCCCAGGGAACCACTCAACATAACCCATGCAATGCCACTTTACACCCAGGTAGTTTATTGAATTTAGTTGTTTTTCCATAACCACTACTAAAACATTTTCATAACATAGCTAAGCATCAACTAGATTCAATGGCGAGAAAAATATAGTCAGGTGGAAGTAACTAACTAATGGGATTACAAAAGCAAAGCATATACCCTAGACATACTACAAAAATTACTACGATCCATAGATAAAAATTGGGAAATTTGTGAGGATGTGTCACTTGCCTGGATAAGGTGAAGAGTTGGTACAATCTTCACAAGCACACACGCTGCAGTCGGAACAGTCACAATCTACAATCAAGTGACAATGCACCATAAGCATGGTGTCATACATTGACATGCTCAAACAGAAAACATGAATGCATTATGAATCTTAATCGAGATCACACCACTTAGTTGTTCTCTGCTTGTCTACTACATGCATGATGGCATTGATGCAAGAAGTTTTGTATTCTGTTATTATTATAAAATCAAGTTTCCTTCTCTGGTCAAGAACCAAATTATAAAATATTTGATATCTAGGAGATTTAAATAAGGTATGCATGGTGATCTATATGATTAAAGTAAGGCATTTGATAAATAGGCACAATTAATATTTTATAAACAATAAAATATTATTCCAGAGACATCTCTGCAAGCTAGATGATTTTATAAAACTATTGCAAAAGAAATTACTCAATTTGGGATTATAGATTTCATTTTATAGCCCGGATACTCAAGTTGGGCATTCAGATTTGAATGATTTTTAAACGTCTAAGTTCACATTTGATTTTTCCACGATGTTTCTTATGTTTTTAGGATTCAACGATATAAAGTTTGTAATTTTTGGACATACATAGCTCCTATTATGAATTTTACAAAGCGCGGACTATCGATTTCTCTGTTTAAACGAAACCTAGGGTGTGACAGACACATGGCGCTCTGCTATTGGTTGGTACCCCTCTCACACGGATCAGGCTTTGAGACCGTTGGATCTAATTAGATATGTACGGCCATGAGAAGTAATTACATCATATAAGTCGATCACCCGATATGGGTCTAACTTTCCGATGCTGATACGTATTGAGCTTCGACTCCATGTCGGTTTCTTCATGGTTCGCATATTCCTTCGTGGACTTCGTATCAGGGATGGCAATACTGAGTACCCGATATGGTATACCCATATCACCACCACCTATCCGCCCCCAGCCTCTTTCCTCGGTCGTAGCCACCTTATCCTAGGCCAGTGTGCCCCGCCGCGGCCTTCTCCCTAGTATGCTCACCTCCGTGCTCTGGTTTCCGTTGTGGAGGTGGCACTCCACGCCGCCGGACGTCGGCCGTAAGCTCGCGCCTCCTCTCCGCCGCCTAAAATTCCTAGCCGAGCCACTCACGGCCTACAAGCGCACTCAACATTGGCAATGCCGGCGAGCCCGCATGGGCACGAGGCGGAGGGATGGCGGCGCCGACGAACCTACGCAGGGAGGCATCATCGTCCTCTACGCAGGAGAGCCCGCATGAGCATGAGTCCGAGTAGGGACGACGGCACCGGCGAGCTTGCACATCGAGGCGTCCTCACCGTCCACGATGCCAACGAGCCCCAACGGGCTGGAGGCCTCACCGTCAACAACGCCGGCGAGCCCGCACAGCCTTTTGTCCTCACCTTCCACGACGCCGGTCCGCCGAGGCAGGGGGCCGAGCAGGGACGGCGGCACCGGCGAGTCTGCATGGGGAGTGTCACCAATTTATCCTCCCTCATCTAGATGTGACGACAAGGCCTCTGCCCGCAGCCCGTTGTGGAGAGCTTGGCAACCGTCGACGGGGTCCGTCATGGAGAGCTCGGCCGCCGCCGCCCATCAGTGAGAGCCTGAGAGTGACAATCTGTTGTGGAGGATGTTGCGTGCTAGAGCACCGGCCGCCGGGAAGAATTTCTTTTTTCTAAAAGGAAAAAAGATGACATTTTTTATACAGGTGGTCTCTGGAAAATTACAAAAAAAAAACAATTTCAAACCATCGAACTTATGCCTTTCCTTTGACGGATATAATTGCCACGTCGGCCTAACAGTAGGCCCTATTCGTTAGTTTCGTCATTAGACCTGTGTCAGACAAGAATTAGTGTTAGTATTTGTTACGTGTTAGCGCTAGTTCCGTCATTAGACCTGTGTCAGATACGAATTAGTGTTATCTGTTACGTGTTAGCGCTAGAGTGGTGGTTTTTTAAAATCATAATGTAAAGTGGTGGTTTTAAGAAACAGTAACATGTAATGTGATGTCTTTTTGTAATTTTCTCGTCTCTCTAACTGCTTGAGAAGGCCAAGATGTCTAGTAGCGCGGAACGCCATGATGAACAGACGGAGCCTGCCCTGTGCCCGGGCGCGCCCAGGGCCTCAAGGCTGGCGAACACGTATATAAGAGCATCTCTAGCAGAACCCGTAAATCTCGTCGAAACCGAATTTTTTCGGCAGATTTACGGGTTCAAGCCGAATGTGTCGCAGATCAGTGACCAAAAAGATGGGCCGGCCCGTCAAATAAGTTCAGGGGCCCGAACAAATCTCCGAACGGCTCCTATTAAAAGGGTTCGCGGAGGGGAGTTCAGGTCGCAAACCCTACTCCCCTCCGCCGTTCCTCTCCCTCCGCCGCTGCCAAACGCCATCTCCGGCGAGTAATCCAGCGAGCCCCACGCAGCAATCCACTCGCTGACGGTGGGCGATGGCGTCCCGAGGCGGCTCCGCATGCCGTGTCGCCGAGTCAAGCTGCGCACCGTGGCTCCCCGTCGCGAACATCAGCGACGACGGCGACCTCGTCCCCGCGCGGTCGCCCACCTTCTCCGCCGGGGACTATGTCCACGGCAGCGACGAGGAGGACACCGTCCTCGCGCAGACCAAGGCCATCAGCGCGGTGGAGGCTCACCAGCGTTTCCGCCGGGAGGAGGCGGAAGCCGTCCGCCTCGTCCGTGAATACGAGGCGGCCCGCCGGGAGGCCCGCGTCCGCCGCGTCAAGTCGAGCTTGACGCCGACGACGCGTGAAACTCATCCTCGACAGCGTCGGCACCATCTGCCGCCGACACGCTGCGCCGCCACCGGCACCGCCGCGCGCGTAGGCCACTTTATAGGCCGCATTTTGCTTAGCTTAAGTAGCGCTCGCCAGTGTACCAGTACTATAGGTTTAATTTTACGAACAATGTATGTTTTGATGCTCAATCGGAGCATCAATTTGATGTCGAACTATGATCATCGCCGAATTTACCCGCGCCCTTTCAAATTCCGCTTTTCAGTTCCATTTTTTCGGTTTCTAATCTACGCCACTGCCAAATTCGAACGAACTATCGTTTTCGGAAGACTGAAAACTACTTTTTCGGTTTGCACTTTTTCGGGCTCTGTTAGAGATGCTCTAAGGATGATAAGAGCATCTCCAGCCATCTTCTCGGAAGGCACCCAGTATCTTTTTTTTTCATTTTGATGGACAAAACCGGTTTAGGTCGTGTCTCCGGATTCTCGTTTTCACGCGGATTTAGGTTTTCATCCATCCGGAAAGCCCAAGTTATCCCGGCCCCCACGGAGAGCGCTCGGGAAGTCCGGAGAAAACGAAAGCGCGAGAAACGTCGAGAAAACTTCCCGCACGGCTGGTGGTCCCGACTTATCGGCGAGAAAGGCCGATCGTCGTCCTCATCGCACCGTCGTCCGTGCGCTGTAAAAGCATGCCGCCGGTCAGTCTTCGTCGGACGCGTAGCTTCCACGCGGCGAGTTAATGCCGTCATTTCGGTTTCACGCTCGTCGCCCTCTATTTATCGCAGAACTACCGCGTCTGGCCACATTCACCACCCCATCTCCCTATTCACCACCTCTCTCCCCAATCTCATCGAGCGGACACTGGCGAACTTCAGCGAAGGCGCGGCGAACAACTGCTTCGGCCGTCGTTCTCTCCACCAATGGGAGGGGAGGCTGATGCACGCGGCAGGCTACCCCGCGCCGCCGGACTTCCGCGCGCCCGAAGGCTGGCGCCTGAGCGCGGGGGGCATCCCGATCCCGCCGCCGCCAATCGGATGTGTCGCCCTCGAGGCGGAGATCGACGCGGTGCTCGTCACCTCAGCGATGAGTAGCGCGCGGAGGAGCGTTCCTTCCCCGACAACTACGAGGCATGGACGGACTTCTTCCGGTAAAGGTACGAGCACGAACTCGCCGCCTACGATGGCCCTCCCCTCCTCCCGCACGAAACAACACCGTCGGCCGCCGCCGTTGGTGGAGCGGGCCTAGCCGCACCCTCGAGAACGTGCTTGCGCACATCGAGGGCGGCAACTCCCCCGTACTAGGGATGCCGCCGCCGGTGGCGCCTACCATGCCGCGCCAGCACGGGAGCTCGTGGACGCCGCGGCGGATGGCGCCGTCGTCCTCGTCGTCTGGGTCAGCGTCGAGGCCCGGCGTGTCGGCTCCTCCACCAGCGACGTCGAGGGTCGTCAAGACGGAGCCAACGTCTCCACCACCAACCAGAGGGCGCAGCAGCGGCGCCCTCGTCATCCGTGAGGGGGCATCGGTCGTCGTCTCCTTCACGCGGCCGCAAGAGGAAGACGTCCAAGAAGGACGCCGCAGTGGACGCCGCCGCGTCCCAGCTCGCCGAAGAGGAGGCCAAGCGGGCCGAGGACGCGGCGGTGGCCGAGGCGATCGTGAGGTCGCTGACCGACCTCGTCCCCGCCGACAACGCCCTCCCGATGGATGCCACGCTCGCCTGGTCCAGGCAGAACTGGGAGAGGCAGGAGGCGGAGCAGCAGAGGCGTCTGCTCGACCTGGTGGCCGTGCGGCGACGCGCCGCCCGAGCCACACCGATCGCACCCACCGCTGATCAAGCTCGAGGAGAGCAGTGAGGACGAGCTGTATCGGTCGACGCCGCCACACGGCGACCCTGGCCAGGGTTCAAGCCGTTGGTACGGAGACGCCGGCCAAAGCAGCCAGCAGGCGCCGCCGCCCGAGGACGCCGGCAACTCCAGCAACGACGATGATGACGGCGACTACACGGCGTTCTACCGCCATTTCGGCATGTAGATCACCGTGTTTTAGCTTTAGTTTATGTTTCCCTCTGGCAGAATTCAAATATATTACGAATTCGGCCTATATATGTACGAACTCAGCCTATATATGTTAAATATCTCTAAATTTCGCCTATGTTTGAACGTATTTCGTCTGGTTTTGTCTGAATTTGCCTATATTTATTCAAAGTTTTCATCCATCTAGGCTCGCCGCTGGGAAAATGGGCCTCCCCAGGCCAAATTTTACATCCATCCGGCGCTATAGCGCCGGATTTCAGCCTGGGTGACCCAACAGCTGGAGATGAGCATCTCCGGTCGCGTCCCCAAACCGTCCTCCAAAGGAATTTAGGCGCGACGGACAAAAAATCGTTTCCAGCTGCGCGCCCCAAAGGCCCTTTTTGTCCAGCGCAGCCCAATACGGTGTCCGACGCCCCGAGTCCATCCCCGCTACACAGGGGACGCTCTGGGCACGCCGGACACAACGACACAACGAAATGAGAGGCAAGGAGGTGTGGGCCCGATGCATCAGCGGCTAGGACGCTCAACCGCCGCCTACGTAGCGACGGTGCAATTGCCGGGATGGGGAACCGTCGCATTGGCAACTGCGTCGACCGACGTGCCAACCGCCGGAATGGAGCGCGAACTCCTCGGAAGAGCAACCGCCGCTCTCTTCGACTTATGCGCCGCCGTTCATCCGCGCTCAATAAGACCCGTACGTATGCGCTTTCGGATCTTCAACCGGCCGCCATTCATCCAAACTTCTCACGATGAGCTACATCTCTGGGCTTCCATCAGACACCGACAACGAGGGCAAGTCTCCAGGATGGCGACATTGGTGGGACAGAGTCTGGACGTCCAGCAGCGGCGATGATTCCCCGCCGCCATTGGACAACGCGAAGGAATGGCAGGCCGTGGAGGAGGAGGCGGAGGAGGAAGGGTCTAAGGAGGCGACGGCGGCCCGGGAGAAGGCGGAGGCGGACGCGAAAGCGAAGGCCAAGGCGCAGCCGGCGAGCACCGTCGACGATGAGGAGGACACAAGTTCCTCCGACTAGTCGACCGACACCGCCTCTTCGGAAGAGGTGACGAGCAGGAAGAGCCACCGTGATGAGGACGACGAGGCGGGGCCATCAAAGAAGAAGTATTTTTTTAAAAAAAAAATTGTAATTTGATTATGTTTTTCGAAGTTTTTATATGTAATTTGTTTATGTTGCACCGATTTGAATATTAAGTTTTGGGTCAAACACGGCTGGGAAACGACGTCCCCCAAACGCAATACGAACGAAACACATCGCTCAAATGCTTGATCCGGAGGACGCGGCTGGAGATGCTCTAAGTCCGCAGGGTCTGTGCTCTTACTAGCGAGCCTTCATCCATAGTTTGTCATCAGACCTGACAACACGAACCACAGCTTGTATGTTTCCCCGATATTTCCTTATCCGCTGCTGTTGATAAGTAAGAGACATGATTTGTCTTACTGCTTTCAGAAACTTTATATAGGAGTACTTAGTTTTCACTGGCTTTCAGTGCTTGTACCTTGTTAAATGGTAATCACTCCGGCTTTAAAGGCCACTGCAAAAAATGATCAAATACCAGTGGAAGGGAACAATTCAATGGTCAAAAAATGAGCTTGTGCTCTTGTATATCAGTAGAAACTTGATGCTTAGCGCTGTAGAGTGACAAAGCATGATCGGGCCGGAATGGATACACAACAAGCTTATACAATTCTCAAGATACAGGAACAGCTCTTTGAGGGAAATGATCTTACAGGCAGACTTCATCCCCCAGAGATCTACCGTCAAAGGAACAACAAAACCAAAAGTACGCTCCATTCTAACTTCTTTCAAAACGAAGATGTTTGTTGTTGGAAAATCTTGAGCTATGATTTCTTGCATTTGGTGAATATTTTGAGCTATGCGATGAATAGCCTTGCCCTTCCCATCTTGAAGATTGAGGAGTTGAATAGTCATAAGAGAACTCTTGGTGATTGTTGTATGGCTTCTTAGGAGTAGATGGAGAGGCCCACCCATTGGATTTGTACTTCTTATATGGCAGATCATCATGGTCCTCCGGAATCCAACCACCCCTAACTCTGGATTTATCACGAGGTGTGCCCCTTCTATCGTCAAATAGGGGGCTTTTCCTTTTATGAGTATCGTAAGGAGCTGATCTAGGGCCAGAATCATTTCTCCATCTGTCCTTTTTACGACTATGTGCTGACAACTCACCTTTAAACCGACCCGACTGCAAAAAATAACAGTGTACACAAGATAAATACCCAAGCAGTTCTTATCAGAAGAGAAGATTCTGAGATGCTTATAACAACCTTAGCATTGTTTGTGCAGCCCCGTGCGAAGTGACCTTCTTCGCCACATTTGTAGCATAGGGTCGGGGTTGTCACGACACTTGTTTCCCTGCGTTGCTTGGCACATCCCTATAATCAAATTTTGGTAGCTAATCAGCTGACATGAGAATCAACAGACAGAAACATAGGATGATGCATAGATTGAAACTCACCAAACCACTATGACCAGATTGGGCACAGTTATAGCAAGTAACTTCTTTTGCAAGACTATCAGAGAAGTCAGTACAGCACAGGTGACCATTCTGCTTACAGACGTAGCATTTTATTTCCTGCATAACCCAACAAGATGGATAGTGAGGAACAAAAAACACCTTTGCAATTTTAAAAGTTCCAACTTGAAGTAGACTATTGAACCACATAAAGAAATATGTATCTTGTATTGTGTGTTATGAAGTGCAAAAAATACGTGCAAATTCAGGGCCTGGTTTGGCATAGAATGGTAGGAAATGCCTAACATAAAAATGGCATGATCAATCAAACCTAACCTACTATAATTTATGAGAAGCACAGAAACTGGATCACAAAAATTATCCTACCAACATAATAACCATGTCAGGCACAACTCATCTATGGGTCTTTCAGACTTTCATAGCCACCCAAAGGTGCAGTACTCCGTTTCTTTGTACTTACCAACATGCGAGCAACCCAACACACAAACATTCATTTGCAACAGCAAATGAAAAATTTGGAGAGAAATAGAGGCAAAAAAGAACCCACCTTAACATCACCCGGTGGATAATCATTGGCACATCCAAACATATCGTGGCCTGTTTCTCCGCATCGTAAACACAATGTGGTGGATTGCTGAGTATTCCTCATGTGCTTGTCAGGACAATCTTTCGCCATATGGCCTCCTTTTTTGCAGATGAAACAATCTTGACCCTACGAAAAGTAAAATGAGAATATGAGATATTTGATTCCTGATAGTGAAATCCACTGGCAAGACCCATCTGCAAACTAAGTTACACTTGCAGCCCATAAGCACATGCAGTAACACAGGAACTAATAGGATTTTAACAAAACTGACATTTTCAGCTATGAATACACATGCATGCAAGAATCTGAAAAAGGGAAGATTTCTGCAGAGGAATTGCATGTCATAAACGTACAGATCACTTCCTTAAGTGGCATGACAAATACAACATAGGAACAACAGTGGACGAATAGATCTGGAAAACACAAACTACTCAAAGCAAAATATGGACTATCATGGCATGTAGATAGGAGCTGTTTAAATCAGGATTAGCAGCAGACATAACTTGAAGAAAACACATCTGCTATTGACTCTGCATCTAATGCTGATGTTGAAGTGCAACAATGGGTATGGTCAAGGTGTCCCACAACTTCTGGACTAAATTATACTGAATTAGGAAGTTGATCAAGATCTTACTGCATAGAAAAGTAGATTTGCATGATGGCAACCTTAATGAAACAGACACATTAAAAGCAAGGAAATAACCCGTGGCATAGTAAACCATATACAGTGAGTTCGTCAAGGGCATGAGTGGACATACCCAAGTTACCGAGAGATAATTCCTCGGAGCTAGAGAGACCAACCTGCGTGCACTGCTTCGCATTGTGTCCAAACAATCCACAAACAAAGCAAGGCTTCTTCCGCTTTTCCATTGGGCAGTTTACAGCTACATGACCTTCCTCCCCACAGTTAAAGCAAGTTTCCAATATAGTTTCCCCGGGATCAAAGTATCTTGGTATCCGCTGATCATAAGCAGAAACAGCATAACTATCAGGTTACCACGTTGTTCATGTACAGGGAAATTCATTTGGCACTTACAAGAAGCTTCCTCAGAACTGTGTTGTCGGACACAGGGACACCGACGGCATCTTCTGTGAGCACCGTTTCTGCTGTCCCAATTTCTCCCTCCTGGGTGCCTGCAACCTGAGGCTGAAAGGACAAATACATTCATCAAATGCAGCTCCACGAAAACAGCCGTACTTATTAATTCCCAACAAAGGGACACCAGAAACAAACATAAAATCAGTGTTACTTTATATAGCAAGGTTTACATTTCACGAATGGTTTAGTGAGCACATCATTTACTTCTTTTTAATGAAAAAAAAAACAGTAAGATTGTTTCACTTTGATTTGCATAGGACCAAAAATGTGTTTCTGCATAGGAAACATCGTACTGCCTATTATGATATGGTTTCCAGAAAGGAATCTGGCTAGTATCCATCTTGCCTCCGCATAGCATAAAGCACAATTTAGCAAAAAGAGAAGCAAAGAACTTGCAATTCTAGGTCAAAACATCTAAACAGCTTCCAGTGAGCTCATGCTTGAGGCATTTCAACCACATAGCTTCCAAATCAAATTGATTCTACGGGCAATTGTTCAACTAAAGCCTACGAATCCTCTGTGCACTCGATATTTCGATTGCTGGAACAAATATCAAACTGCGTAATCATGAGCAAAGCGTAATCCCACGCTTACCTCCTCCTGGGCAGCGGCTACGTCATCCTTCCGTTGTTTTTTCTTCCTCTCCTTGCGCCGCTTCTTCTTCTTCTTCTCCTTCCTCCTGGGATCCGCCTCGCCGAGCTCCACCACGGCGTCCTCGTCGACCTCCTCGTCGGAGGAAAGAGAAAGGAGGTCGGCGAAGCCGGGCTGGCCTCCCGCCGCCTCCCGGCGCCGCCGCGCCCGCTCGACGATCTCGAGGCTGAGGTCCTCGTTGCCCTCCTCGTCCTCGTCGTCGCCGAGGGGGGCGCGCCACCGCGCAGGAGAACCGTTGTCGTCCAGGTCCGGGTCGCATCGCGCCCTGGAGCGCCCGCGCTGACCCATTTGCGTTGGAAGCGGCGGCGCAGAGGCTGGTAGGAGAGGGAGCAAACCCTAGGGTGTTTAATCTTGAGGCCTTGTTTACTTCTCAGGGTTTTTTGGGTTTGGGAGGGGAAATTATCGGCCCACGATCAAGAGCTGTCCCTTTACTTCTCAGGTATTTTTGGGAAATTTTTCGGTCCATCCCCGAACTTCCCGACCCACTAAGCGCCATCCTCGCGTATCCTCGCCCACGGGGGTACCCCGTGTTTCTGTTGGCGGAAAGGGACAGCAAGAAGCGAAGGCGGCGACAGGAGCCGACGGCGGCGGGGAAAGGAGACGACGGCGAGGAAAGAACTAGCAAATCAAGACGGCCCCGACGGGATACTCCTCCGGCGAATAGTCCCCGGTGAGTCCTCGCGCCTCCTCCCCTTTTCCCCTCCTCCCTAGGGTTTCTTGGTGTCGCCGAAGTGCACGACGGAGCTCCGGCATGGTGCTGCTGGAGATGGATGGTGGTTGGCGGCGGGCACCGGGTGTAGAGGTTGAAAGATGAGGGGTGGAGATGTCGTTTGCCTGTCGCATCGTCTGGAGCCTCGTCTGGATGAACTGGCCTCGACTGATGCCATGGCCAGGTTGGGTCAATCCATAGGGCGCCCTACTTTGATTTTCCCAAATAATCAAGTATACGTACGCATCTCATTGTCTCAGGCTTCGGCATCAGATTAAGTTATCGCTCCTATTCTTCTGTGGCCAGTTCCTCTGTTTTCAAGTGTTTTAAGAAAATGAATGGAAGACTCCAGTAGACACGAGGTATTCTCTAGCTTCCGTGTGTTGCCCCCCCTCTCTGCTCTCCTCCATCTACAGTAACCTTGAGGGGCTTCCACCGTTGACCGGGCCGCCGACGGCCGCTCCGCCAGGCTAGCTGGCCGGAGTTGGTCTGGTGCTGGTGCCGGAGTAGATAGGTTGTAGATCTGTAGTTTTTCTGGTTTTTGGCTTCATGCCTGTGTCTGGGCGTATGCCCCGTAGATGGAGCGCCGCCGTGGATCTTCTCCGCCAGATCTCCGGCGTCTTAGGGGTGCTCCTCCTTCTGCTCTTGCTCCGGTGGTCGGAGCCCTGGGCAGAGCGGCGCAGCACCAGCTCCTCCTCCAATAAGGCGTCTCTGAGCCTTCTTCTGCTCCGGAGAAGCTGCCGAGCTGTGAGATCTCTCGGTCATGGAGGCTTTGAGAGATCTACCAGCGAGGGAGCAGGATGGATCTTCGCTTACCGCTCGGCCGGCCTTGGTGGCGAGGGGGTGTGTAGGCGGTGTTTCTCAGCTCTGGATCTTGCAAGGAGTCTGGCTCGCCGGCGCGGGTCGGTGAAGAACAGTTCGGAAGGGCGCTGGCTCCTGGCCTGCCGCGGTGGCGAGGAGGAGGCTTCTGCTCAGCTGGATCTGCTCTTCTTCAACCAGCATCGGCTTCTTCACAGGTTCTTCTTCATCGAGCTCAACCACGTGGAGGACTTGCTTGCCTCCACGATCTTCTGCCGGCATGGCGGCTCTTCTTCAACCTCCAGTTCGGAGGCCTCTATTCCTAGCTGCTGGAGCTCGGCGTCCAGATTCCACCAAGTGGTTCGTCCCCGGTGGTCTCCTGGCGTCCAGCGGCGACGGAGTTACGCCGGATTTGGGTGTTCGAGCATAAGCGCCCTGTTCCTCCACGGCGACACTTTGGGAACGCCGGCGTCTGGTGGCGGAGCATCTCAGGGACCTGATTGCGTTTTTATTTCTTGTCCTAGGGTGTGTTTTGTAAAGTGTGAGGGCCTTTCTTCAAATCTCAGGTTTCTCAGGACGATAGATGCCAAAGGGCCTCACTGTAATATTTACCTGCCACGTCTGATATGAATGAAATTCTAGGGCCTTTTAGGCCCTACTTCCTGTGCAAAAAAAAAAAAAAAAAAGAAAATGAATGGAAGAGGTTTACTGGCTCGTGTGCTTTTCTAGGCATGAGTTAGAGGGGCGTTGGCAGCCTGGTGCCTCTAGAACAACCTAGTTTACAGAGTTTTTGTCGATGTGATCATCCTGAACTTAGTTGTATTGCAAGTGTATGCATACATGATACATGTAAGTGAAAACGACCACAGAAGCATCAAATTGATCAATTGGTTGAGAAGGCCGTCGGGCTTGCTTGGAGAGGAACTTTAAAATCTTTTTCTCCAAGGTTGGATGCAACTGGTTGAATGTGTACATTAGATGAGCACCAATCCTTATATTGTATGTTTTATTACTCCTTTGCAAGATATCTTGGCTTAATTTCGATGACCCACTAGAGCACATGTACTGTGGCACATTTTTAGTTTGGTTCCACTTCATAACTTCAGAGTATTCCGATGTCCTATGAATCAGATGTATTTGGACTACTTTGTTTTTTCAATCAGTTTTTTACTTTAAAGTCCGCCTCACCTTATATTTTTTACATCCTTGCCACTGTCTAGGAAGGATGTTTAAACCTGACCTAACCTGATCACTAGAATATTGACATACATAAAAGGGGTTGCCTGGAGCTCATGTGGTCTGATCGATGTGACCCGAAACTTGTACACCTATCTAATCATTAAACATTCTCTAGGGAACAAAACTGATTTGGAAGTATATCTAAGATGTTATATTCTGCGGCAGTGCACCTAGTTGCTGCAAGCTGCAGTTCATTTTATCTTGCTGCTTGCACTTTTTGTTCCGGGCAAAACATATTTACTGCTTCTAGTTGATGTGAAACCATCCAATCTACATCCTAGAAAAGAAACTTGGTTATTGAGTAAACAACTGACTCGGTGATATCCACATCCTAGTACTCTAGCTCTTTTTTCCATACCTTTGGTTATAGTTTTACCATTCGTCTACATACTAATTTGCTGTGTAAACTGTCTCATTTTTACTTGCTTGATTATCTTAGTACTAAAGTACTGATTATCACCACCATGGCATCTTGTATCTTATATTATCTTTAACTTGAGCTGTTCAACACTACAAGAGGTTGAGAGTTGGTGTTTCTCTTGCTACCCAAGCTTGCATTGCATGATTACGAGCTGATGTACAAAATGAAGGAGCCGGTTGAATACTTCTGTCGTCTTGAGTTGAAACTTGCCTGTAACATACTTAACATTGATGAACAAGAATGCCTATGTAGCCATATATGAATCTGAACTCAAGTATTGTATGCATTGAACTAGTCTTTAAGGGTGGGCTTAGTTAAATTATAAGGATGCTCACTAGTTGCAGTTACTATATATTTGAACTATCTGTAAGCGAGGCGATGCATCAGTACTAAATGCTACCTCTTGTGTGTATTTTTAGCTGTAGTTCCTCTGGAGGTGGCGGCGTGGTTTACGGCGTTCGGCGGCGAGCGCGCCATAACTTCTAATGTTATGTCAAACTGCATGACACTGAGTTTATGGTGGAGGTTGCTCATTTGTTGGGTCGAGCATTTATTTATATGTATGTTCTTGTTCGAGAAAATTGCATGACAAAATTGCATCACACTGAGTTTGTGTTAAATACGGAGTTTATAATTTACTGGTTGTCCATTATCATGTCCTGGGATGCAAAGTTTGAGTTTTTATTATCTGATCTCAATCATCTCATATCCCCTCTCATCCCCAAAAACAAAGTAACTAGAGGCTGTGGGGGAGAGTGTGGGGAAATGAGGGGAAATTAGGGGGAAGGGTGAAAGGGGGGTTTCACCCAATCCCCTCTCATCCCCAAACCCCTAGGGGGTGGAAATACCCTAGGAGTAAACAAGGCCTGAGCGGTGCGCGGGGCGCGGGGGGGGGGGGCAGAATTTCCAATAGGAAACTACTACTAGTTGAATACCCGTGCGTTGCCACGGAAAAAAAATACAAATTTAAAACTGCAAATTTTAATGACATGTGGTTTCTATTTATATAGGACAAATACCGATTCTCTCCCGCTTGTTTCGTCCTGTGCACTCGTCTCGTATCTCCTAAACTATCATTTCCCTCAATCTCCTAAACTATCATTTCCCTCAAAAAAGACAAAACAAACATCTTCCTTCCGATCCCTCCAATTCCAGTTCTCCTCAACTGCCTTTGCTATAGGACAACAATCACTTCAAATGTCGGCATCTCTTCTTTCCAAAGCTTGGGCACCTTTCCAGAACTTCAGCAAATTTTTGAAAATGTTCGGTCCACCATCAACACAGATGTTTGATTTAACCCGTTAACCATGTTCCCATAACGAATTGGTTGTGCCAGACTATCTCCATTATCTACACCAAGTCGACTCCAGGGCACAAAACACCATTAACATCGCATAGCTTGACCATGGATCATGGAGCATGGAGGAGCGAAGCTTGACCACGGATGTATGCATGCGTGCAAAAGTATCTATTTAGGAAAAGTATATATAGAGAAACATGCCAGTATAGGCGCTATTCCTCCGCCTACCACCTGCCTACCGCTCGAGGGTGCCATATTGAGTTTTGCGATCCCGCGTTTGTTCCTTCCAACGCTTTGCATGCTGCGCGATTCCTCTCATTCCTCTGTTCCTCGGGAACACGGTGCGTGGTCGTGGTCGTGCTCTACTCTATCGTCCAGGCCGACGCTCACCACGCTGCCACCAAACTCCTATACCGCTGGCCGTTTCATGCTTTGTTTCCAATATTACCACCTGCATTTTACTTCAATTTTTTAAAAAGAACTTCCTCCTTTTCGTTATTTTGTTTTTTAAAAATAGAAAATATTTTGTCAGATGAAAATAAAAGCTTTTGAGCAAGGGAGGGAGCATGTCAGCCCGGCCTGCCTTCTACTTGACCAAGCCTTGAGGCCCAAGCCCCCAACCAGCCACCTCTTTCAGGCCTTGTTCGGTTGGTCCCGTCCCGGCCGGGATTTGAAGCGAAACCCAGGGGATAGCCGGGATCTGCCTGGCCAGGAATCAATCCCGGACCCTGCGTTCGGTTAAACCCGGTTGGAAACTAACCCCGCCCTAAACCACCCCGATCCCATCCAAATCGCCGGGTTTTCAAAACTCTAGTCTGACCCTGTGGAACCAATCCCCGTCGTGTTGTCCCGAATCAGTACGTCAGGCTATGTGCTCGATTCTCTCTCTGCTCGATTCAGACGCAGCACGTGCGAGGAGGGAAGATCGGCGGCTCCGGCGAACATGGAGGGACGGAGGCTCCGGCGGGCACGGACGAACGGCGGCCCCGCCGAGGACGGAGCGACGGCTGCTCCGGCGAGAACGGAGCGACGGCTGCTCCGGCGAGGGTGGACGGCGCCAGCAACGAGGACGGGCGTAGGGCGGCGCTGACGGCGGCGAGGACGGACGCTCCCGTAGCTTTGCCTCACTAGCGCATCTCCCGCTGCAGTTTCCTGGGGATTAACCGAAGAAGTCAAAGTTTTAAGGAATTACTAGGAAAGGGGCCCGTGCGTTGCACTACGAGTACGGATAATCAAACAATCTAAAAGGACCATCAGTGTTCGTACTTTTTTATGTCGCCATTGTGATGGTGATCATGTTTTTTCTTATTTAGACGCTGAAAGATCGAGATGTCGCCTAGAGGGGGGGTGAATAGGCAATTACAAACTCTTGCGGATTTGTCTTGTAAGAATGCGGAATTAAACTATCGTTTAGTTTACAATCACAAACCCTAAATATGCTAAGCTCAACTAAGTGTAACAATAGCAACTAGAGCTAAGCAAGATAGGCACAAGATATATGTAGCACAAGTGATAGCAAGATATATGTACTTCAAGCACGATGGCTATCACAAGGAAAGAGAGCTCGGGTATAGAAATAACCGAGGCACGCGGAGACGAGGATGTATTCCCGTGTTCCCTTGCTTTGCAACAAGGTACGCCACGTTTGGAGGAGTGGAGGTCCCACGAAGGATTCCCCGCGCCACGAAGGCTCACCCTATTCTCCGAACCACACCCACGAAGGATAATGGCCCTTTCCTTATGGTTAGATTTTCCTCCGCTCCGGAGATGGCAAGCTCCACAACCACTTCACAAGCTCCACGAAGGAGAAGCCCGGGCCCCTTCACAATCTTCCACCGGGACACCAACCAAGCCAACTAGGAGGTCACCCTCCAAGAGTAACAAGCTCACGGTCTCTCACTCGAACAAATCGTGGTGGAGAGCTCAACACTATGCAATGATGCAAAGCAAGAACACCGGAGGTGTTCAAGTCCTTCACACTCAAATCCCACCAAAGCAACGAATGCTAGGATGAGATTGGAGAGGAAGAACAAGGGGGAAAGTCAACCAAAGACTCCAAGATCTAGATCCCAAGAGATTCCCTCACTTAGAGAAGAAATGGTTTGGTGGAAGTGTAGATCTAGATCTCCTCTCTCAAATCCTCAAATATGAGCAAGAATCATGGGGGGAAACAAGAGAGAGAGCAAGTTCTTCAAAGGCAACAATGGAGGAGAGAGAATGGAAGAACTAGCTCAGCCCAAGGTGGAAGAAGGGCTATTTATAGCCCAAGAGCAAATATAACCGTTGGGGAAAGGTTGGGCTGAGTCAACCGTCGAGGAGGCCGGTCAACTGGGCCTAGGGCCGGGCCGTCCGGTCTAGGGCCCGGTCAGACCGGGCCACAGACCGGACCAGCCGGTCCAAACCGGTCGGTAGGCCGGACCCCGAGGTCATCCGGTTGGCGCCCGGTTGGCGCCCGGTCGACCGGACCGTGCGCCGGACTCGCCGGTCTGTGGCCCGGCTGACCGGGCGGCAACCGGATCTGCTGGCTCTTCGTTTGGAGCCCAGTTGGCGCCCGGTTGACCGGTCGGCACGCCGGGCAGGCCGGTTGGGAGGCCGGCTGACCGGGCGGCAGACCGGAACCGGCCGGCGCATGGACCGGTCCGACCGGGTCCCTGACCGGGTGAGCAGGAAAACATGTGTATACAAAAACTGTGATAACTAATGCTCCCGAACTCCGATTGACATGAAACCAATTTTGTTGGAAAGATAACGACGAATAGAACCCCAACAAAACATTTTAGATGATTTTAGAGAGGGAGTCTCCCACCGTCAAGAAACAGTAAAGACGTCCAAACTCGAAAACGCAATAGAAGATGCATGCAGATTCCGTTTTCGATGAACTTGGGCTTGTTGTAAAGCTAGCAACAAGCTCAAGAACCTCACACAGAGAAACACCAAGAAGCACTAAGGATATGCAAAGTATGCAAAGGGTTGAGCTCCCTAAGACGATGTGATCAAGTTACCCAACCGAATGCCCCTCTTGATAGTGCGGCTATCTATCCTATAATCCGGTCCCCCAACATCCACCTTGAGACCGGTAAAAGGAAAACCTAGCAAGGCCATACCTTTGCCTTGCGCATCCCGCTTGATCTTGATGATAACTCTTCAAGCTTCACTCAAGCCGGAATGCCTCACTTGACCAATGTTGCTTCGTGAAGACTCACAAATGCTCCCCCATACACTATGATGGGAAAGCTCCATTGATGCACATCTTCACATGACCATTATCACCAAATGGACGGCGAGCTTCAAGCATGTGATCCACTTGAGATGCTGTCAACACCCGGATTTTTAGGTCCAGATGCCTATTATGTCATTCATCGCAATCCCAGGATAATGTTGTTGCGAGGCATAATAGTCGAATATCACAGTCATTATTTATTACAAGCCATAGTGTCGTACAATCTTGAATCACATGATTCATATTACACAAATAGTTGATCTCACAATCAACAACATACATAAGTTCATACATAGCGGAAGCGTAATAGTAACGGGACTCTCTAGTCCACAGGCCAACATTTGACGTCGAAACCCCTAGTTGTCGTAGGCGTCCCGCTGGTCATCCTCGTGATAGTTCTGTTCCTCCTCGTACTCCGGCCATTTGAATAGCCGGGGACAAAGCCGTAAGTACTTCAAGTACTTGCAAACTAATACTATTGTAAAATGCCCATAAAAGAAACTAAGCTCTAATTTAACTTGCATAAGCCATATTTTAGTTCACAAGCTTGGATCATGTACTAACTAACTTAAGTGGGAACATTAGTGTCATTCCCACATCATTGGTTCAATACCCAAAGAGTCACCAAGTCACCATTCATATTTACTAAAGCTTTCAAAAATCCGACACCGGAAACTGTATGGCCCTTCCAACCGTCCGTAACCGTGGACACGGCTATTCGAATAGATTTACACTCTGCAGAGGTTGCACACTTGTGCCACAACATTTGATTTCATCCGTCGGAATAACTCCGAGTCACCGTAACACGAGTACGCGGATCATCAACCATAACCTTTCACTTACACATCCTAGTATGAGCACCTCTCCCCATGAGCTTGGCCTCCCAGTGAAAACCAACTGTTAACCTGGGAACTGCACAGGGCTTGGCCGTATAATTTCACCTCAATTCACATCCTTTCTCAACAACGGAGGCAGCCTCGGCATAACCCCTATGATGTGTGTTTAGAGGGAACTCATACTAAAATCTATAAACTTCCAGTTAAGCCCTACCCATAATCAGGTATTGTGGGGGTACTCAAAAATTGGAAAGGTATCGCATTCAAACCAATATCAGGTTTTTATCAAAAATCACCATCTTCTCTTGTTCACAATCAACTTCAAACTCTTCAATGGAATGCTTCATCATTCCAAGGTTTCAAATTCAACCATTCACATGCTCCCATCTAATGTAGTCAAATTTTAGTACTTTAGCACTAGCACTAACCATGAGGGGTGCTACTTGGCTTTGCTATCTCTACTCATCTATTAATCTTGTTCTCTATCCCAATTTTAGTTCATCTTTGGAAAGCACAACAAGTAGAGCTTGTATGATGTACACATAAGATAGGCTTGTATAAAGAAAGGTAAGAATCATGTGCCTTGCTCAAGGTGAGCTTTGCACTTTGCAAGAGTATTATCTTGCCTTGGTAGTTCTCTAGGTTTTCTCCTTCTTCTTCAGGGTAGAATTCTCCTTCCTCTTGATAGTCTCCGGTGCTAGCGTCTAAATTGGAATACAAAGTATAATCACCAAACAAGCTCAAAGGCTATACTACACACATTATTACTTCACACAAACTATACTAAGCACACACATAAAATCAATAAGTGCATTGGTGGGTGATTTGAGAAAAATGATTTCCTCTTATTCATATGTGATGAGAAATGTTCATATAGTGTTTGGGGAATAAATTCCTCTCATTGAATCTTCTTAAGATTTAATTTCTCAATAGCAATACATGAATCCTATGTTGACCCAAGTCAACCATTCATCATCATTATTGAAGAAAATGATTTAAATGAGGTGGATCACCTCATACTATTTAACTAACACTACATTTGATTTAAATCCCAAGTGATTCATATAAGAGAGTTTGAGACCAGGGGTCCAAACATCCCATGAATTCATGTGAGACAAGTTTAAATGAAGTGTACAACTTCACATGATTTACTTTAATAGTTTTGGATAATATCAACTAGTTAAACTAGTCAAATGATCCATTAATTAAACTAGGGTATGATCATGCAAAGTGACCACACCATTTTCTTGCAGAAACAATTAGTGGAAGTGAAATGTGAGCTATAGGAGTTGGAATTAACTTAATATCTATTTTGGTTGATTTTTAATAATTAATTGAATGTGCAAAAATCCCTGTCTTGTTATTTTTGTCACATTTATCCTACCAAGAAACTGACCATGGGACCAGTGGCATTAGTTAGATCTTTTTCTTAGCTTTCCAACAACATAAATTTCATCAATTTTGGTTTAGCCAATTTCAATCTATTGAATTTCAAAGTTGGTACCAAGTATTGAAATTAAATGGATTTGGATAAATCGAATTTGAATTATCGGGCTACGCGGGAAAGCTAACCGGGCCGAAACGTTTGAAAACGGCCCAAGGCCAGCCCACCACGCATCCGTGCACGCGCGGGCCGCCCGACAGTGGGCTCCACCCGTCGGCGACTCATAATAGCCGAAACGGTATGTTTTAACGTGGATCGTTGGATTAGAACGAGATCGGACGGCACTGGGCCATCGTCGTCTCCGGCGAGATGGGTTCACTGGCACGGCGGCGCTAGGGGGTCGGGGGCTTACCGCGGCTCCAGCTAGGGTTTGGCAGTGTGCTCGACGAGGTTGTAGACGACGGCGAGGCAGCCTGTAGCAGCGGCGTCGTCAGGGGCGGCCTCCTTCTCCGGCGATTGCTGCAGGGCTTCCGCGGCAGTGAGGCGTCGATTGGCCTTGCTCCGGCGACGATTGGAGTGGCTACTGGTGCTAGACGAAGCGGTGGTGAGAGGTGGTCATGGTGGTGTGCTTGGATCATCAAGGGGAGGTCTCCTTTTATAGGTGCGGGAGGGTGCCGTGGGTGCTGTGGCAAGTCGACAAGGGCGCGGCGTCTCCGGTGAGCTATAGGGCTAAGCGATGACGGGGTCGTGTTCACCACGTCAAGGCGGTACTGCGAGCGTCAACGGCGCGACAAATGGGGGCGTACGACGGTCGGGCGCGTCCGTGTACTGCCGCGGCCGTGGCGGAAGGAAGCTTCCTCTCCGGCGGCGGTAGACGCTAGGGGGTGACGCGAGCGTGTCCGGCGAGCTCCGCGTGGCGACGCAAGTACCGTGGCGAGCGGAGGTGGTCGGGGTACGGCGGTGTATCGCGAGCGCCGCGTGGCTGTGCCGCGCGTGTCCGTGCACTGGGTGACGTCGCCATGCCGTTGGCGGCGTACCGGGCGTCCTGGGCGCGCGTCGTCCGGGGCTTGTCGGCGTCTCCTCGACCAACGGCGGGTACAGGCGATCTCCTGGGATCATGGGCGACGCGTTGGACATGGTGGCCGTGGCGATGGTGAAGAGAAAGAGAGGGAGGCGTGTCGTGGGCGACGTGGCCGGCATGGCCATGGCTAGGCCATGTTTGGTCGTGTCCAGGGGGTGCCAAGGCATGGGCTGGGTAGGGTTAGGTCTTGTGGTCAATGCTAGGTCAAGTAGTGAGCTAGTGGTGGCCTGGTTTGATCACATTTCAAAAATTGGTGATCTTCCAAATGTTTCAAAGTCTCATCTTGGCATGCTTCTATCTCTTGATCCTTGATGAATTTGGGGTGATGATCTTTACAGAAGTTGTTCACCTTGTTGAGTACTTGGATGACATGTCAAGAGTTGGATTTGTTTGGTTTGGAAAAATTGAAATAGAGAGGCTCAAAGTAGGTACCAGACTATAAAAGTCAGAAATGACCATTATCATATGTGATCATGTTTTCAATTTTGAAAATGGTTTGAAAAGTAAATCTTTGATTCTCAAAGTTGTATTCACTCTTTATTAACATAACACAATTATTGGTGAAGATCAAATGGGTCTAGGATCAAATTTACAAAAATGACATAGACCTCATATTAGGGTTTTTAGGGTTTTTGTGATATTTGATTTCTTTCTCTTTTGAGGTATTTAATTTATGATGATCACTTGATCACTCTAGGGTTTTAGAGTTCATCACAAACACAAAGTAACAAACATCATGGCATAGCACTCAAAATGCACAAGTCCTATGCAGGGTACTATATGCAAGTAAAAGTTTTTGTTGGTTCTAAAATTTTGGATAATTGAAATTGTTCTCCTTCCTTTATTTGAAATTTGGGATGTTACAAACCCTTCCCCCTTACAAAAGATCTCGTCCCGAGATCTTAAAGAAATTAGGTACTAAAGAGAGCTAGGTACTCCTTCTTCATATCTTCCTCTCGCTCCCAGGTGGCTTCATCTTCCGTATGATTGCTCCACTGTATCTTCAGAAACTTGATACTTCGGGTGCGGGTGGTTCGGTATGCTTCTTCCAAGATGCGAATCGGCACTTCGCGGTATGTCAGGTCTTGGTTTATATCCACCGAACGGTGATCGATGTTCTTGAACACTTCCGTCTTCTCGGGAACTTCCAGGCACTTCCGAAGGAGTGAGATGTGAAATACGTCGTGTACAGCCGACATTTCTTCAGGTAACTCCAATTGATCGGACACTTTTCCTCGGCGACTGAGAACTTTGAAGGGTCCGACATATCGGGGTGCAAGCTTTCCTTTCAGCTGAAATCGCTGCATTCCTTTCAGGGGGGATACCTTGAGATAGACAAAATCTCCGATCTCGAAGGTCATCTCTCGGCGTCTCTTGTCAGCATAACTCTTCTATCTTGACTGCGCCGTCTTGAGGTACTCTCGGATCTTATGCACCTTCTCTTCGGCTTCACGAAGAACATCAGGTCCAAAGACTTGGCTTTCTCCGACTTCCGACCAGTTCAGGGGGGTACGACACTTCCTTCCGTACAAGGCTTCAAAGGGGGCCATCTGCAGGCTGGCTTGGTAACTGTTGTTGTAAGAGAATTCTGCGTAAGGCAGACAATCTTCCCACTTGGATCCGTACTCCAGTACACATGCTCTCAACATGTCTTCTAGAATCTGATTGACTCTCTCGGTCTGTCCATCGGTCTGCGGGTGATAGGCGGTGCTGAAATTCAGACGGGTTCCTAGTCCTTCATGCACTTTCTGCCAGAATCTTGAGGTGAACTGTGATCCTCTATCTGACACTATCGACTTCGGGGTTCCGTGCAGGGTGACTATTCTGGAGATGTACAGCTCAGCTAACTTCGGTCCTTGGTAGGTGGTCTTGACGGCGATGAAATGAGCTACCTTGGTCAATCTATCCACCACTACCCATATGGAGTCGTTGCCTTTGCTGGATTTGGGCAAACCTGTAATAAAGTCCATTCCTACCGAGTCCCACTTCCATTCCGGAATCTGCAAGGGTTGCAGCAGTCCTGCGGGTCGCTGATGTTCTGCCTTGACTCGCTGACAAATATCACACTTGGCGATGTAGCTTCCGATCTCCCTCTTCATTCCATGCCACCAAAATTGTTCCTTCAAATCTTGGTACATCTTGGTTCCTCCGGGGTGAATAGAGTATAGGGTGTCATGGGCTTCCTTCAGAATGACTTGCTTCAGGTCTGAGTCCGATGGTACGCAGAGACGTCCTTTGTACCAAAGAACTCCAGCTTCATCTATAGTGAATCCTGGTGCTTTTCCTGCTACTATCTGGGTCTTGATTCCGTCAATGCTGGCATTTCCCTTCTGAGCTTCCTTGATCTGACTAATCAAGGTGGGTTGTAGCTCCATGCTGGCTAGGAATCCTTCGCTAACTAACTCCATTCTAAACTGTTCAAACTCCTGGTACAAGCTGGGTTGTTCTTCTGCTATCATTGAGTTCAACTGACACGGCAGTCTACTCAACGCATCCGCTACCACATTGGCCTTGCCGGGGTGGTAGTGAATCTCCATATCATAATCCTTAATCAGTTCTAACCATCTTCTTTGTCTCATGTTCAGCTCCTTCTGGGTAAAGATATACTTCAGGCTCTTGTGATCTGAATAGATCTCGCAGCGATTACCCATAAGATAATGACGCCACACCTTCAGTGCTAAAACTACGGCTGCGAGCTCGAGATCATGGGTGGGGTAGTTCTGCTCATGCTGCTTCAGTTGCCGGGATAGATAAGAGATCACTTTGCCTTCTTGCATAAGCACACATCCGAGACCAATCTTGGATGCATCGCAGTAAACATCAAAGGGTTTGGTGATGTCCGGCATGATCAGAATTGGGGCTGAGGTCAGTCTAAGCTTGAGTTGTTGAAAACTCTCCTCACATTTATCCGTCCAATCGAACTTCTTATCGTTCTTCAACAATTGGGTCATTGGTCGAGCGATACTCGAAAAGCCTTCTACAAATCTGCGGTAATATCCGGCTAATCCAAGAAAAGCGCGGACCTCGGTCTGGGTGGTTGGGGCTTTCCATTCGGCAACAGTCTTGATCTTGGCGGGATCTACAGCAATTCCTCCTGCAGACAAAATATGTCCCAGGAATCCAACTTCCTTTAACCAAAACTCACATTTGCTGAACTTAGCGTACAGCTTATGCTCTCTCAGGGTTTCTAGGACGGCTTCTAGGTGTTGTTCATGCTCTTCCTCAGACTTGGAGTAGATTAGGATGTCATCGATGAAGACGACAACAAACTTATCCAAAAAGTTCATGAAGATTTTATTCATGAGATTCATGAAATAAGCGGGGGCATTGGTCAATCCAAATGACATGACATTGTACTCATACAATCCATATCTGGTGGTAAAGGCAGTTTTGGGAATGTCCGATGCTCGAATCTTCAGCTGGTGGTATCCAGTCCTGAGGTCAATCTTTGAGAACACAATGGCTCCGGTCAGCTGATCAAACAGATCTTCTATCTTTGGCAAGGGATATTTGTTCTTGATAGTGACATCGTTAAGTTTACGATAGGGTCCGTACATAGACGACTGGCACCATCCTTCTTATCCACAAACAAAACAGGTGATCTCCAAGGTGACGCACTTGGTCTAATCAGACCTTTGGCTAACAGTTCATCCAGTTGCTTCTTCAGCTCCACTAGCTCTGCTGGGTTCATGCTGTAGGCTCTCTGGGCTATAGGTCCGGTTCCGGGAATTAACTCGATGATAAACTCGATATCCCGGTCCGGGGGCATACCGGGTAAACCATCCGGAACACATCGGGATATCGACAAACGACCCCGATTTGATCCGGAGTTGGCTTGGCTACGCTCCGGTTGCGAGTAAACTTTCTAGGTAGCAGTTCGGAGACATGTTCCACTAAGATACCGGTGCTACCGGTCATGGTGATGGCTTTCTTGGCACAATCAATCATTCCATGGTGTTTCGCCATCCAATCCATTCCCAAGCACTACTTCCAAACCTTTGGTTCCCAAAATTATCAAATTGGCATAGAACTCTAGTTCATGAATTCCGATGGGTACATTTTTACAAAATTTTCCGGCTTTAGTGGTTGATCCGGGGATTTGAACTATCATGACATGTTTCAAACCGAGGGGTTGAATTTTACTTGTTGATGCAAAGTCTTCGGTGACAAAAGAATGAGATGCTCCGGAATCAAACAACACTCGGCAGGTACCGAGTTGACGAGAAACATACCCGAGTACAACATCCGGTGCTTCCCGGGCTTCTTCGGCATTCATGTGGAAGAGACGGCCGTTGCGGTTGTTGGGGTTGTTGGGGGCGAACTTCTTTCCGGTGGAAACGCGGCGGTGCTGCCGAGCGAGTGTGCAGCGGTGTTGCCGGCGAGCTTGGCGAGTCTCTTGGGGCACTTGTTGGAGTAGTGTCCCACCACTCCGCACTCATAGCAGGTGATAGTGGACTTGTCCTTGGTTGCGACCGGAATGACGTTGCTTCCAGTCCTTGGAGCGGTGTTGGTGTTGTTGTTGTTGTTTGGGTTGGGAGCTCTGGGCGGAGCGCGGTTGAAGTTGTTGTTGTTGTTGTAGTTGTTGGTGTGGCCTCCTGGCCTGGAGTTTCCTCCACTCCGGTTCTGATAACCGGGGCGCGAGTTCTGCATAGGTGGCCTGTTGTTGTTCCTCGGAGTGAAACCTCCACTTGAGCTGGGACGATACTTCGGGGCATTGCTAGGCCCACTCTGGTGCATCATGCGACGTTTGCGGTTTTCGTTGGCTTGGTTCAGCTTGCCTTCCATCTGGATGGCGGAGTCAACAAGGGCTTCAAGATCGGCGAAGGGAATGTTGACAAGGACAGTCTGCATCTCATCATGCAGTCCATTCAGGAATCTCTCCTGCCTCTTCTCAGTGGTGTCGGTCTCATCGGGGGCGTACCTTGACAGGGTAAGGAACCTGTCGCGGTATTCTACCACCGTCATGCGACCTTAATTCAGTTCACGGAACTCATCCCTCATCTTCTTGATAAGACCCGGGGGTACATGGTACTTGCTGAACTTGAGCTTGAAGTCTGCCCAAGTCATGAACTGACCTCCATTCATGGCACGTGTGCTAATCCACCAGGCTCGGGCTGGTCCAGCGAGGTAATGGGTTGCAAACAGGACCATCTCGTTGGCTTCCACTCCAGCTACCTCCAAGTTGTTCTCCATGGTCTGAAGCCAGTCATCGGCATCGAGGGGTTCCTCCGTTTTGCTGAACCCCGGAGGGTTGGTATTCTGAAAGTTCTTGAGCTTGGATCCGGGATGATCATGGTTTCCATCGCCTTGGTTTGCGAGGTTTTGCAGTGCGGTGATGTTGGCTTGACGTTCAGCTCTTTCAGTCTCCCGTCCGCCGGCCAGGGTTTGCAGCAGGTTGCATCATAGCATCGTTGTTGTTGCGATTGGGAGGGGCCATCTGAATATTCATAAGATTATAAGGTAAGAGGGAAATTCTATGGTTTATCGTGAATAAATTCAAAAACTTGTAAAAACTTGAATGCTTTGGATGACACACACAAACATTCATTCATTCATACCACATAACACATTACAAACTAACATTTCAACACTCCAATGGTTTTAAGAACCATTTCACATGCTACGATACAAAGGTCGGGATACAACTTATGCCTACATCAGTGCTCAAGTGCAGCTACCCTCGTCCTCAACGTCGATAGGAACGACGTCATCAGGTCCCGGCTCCAGAAAAGCGTAGTCCTCCTCCTCCGTGAACTCGTCCTCCTCGAAATCATCATCGTCACTCAGGAAGGCTCCTCCTCCCTGAATATCGATACCGGCTTCGTCTTCTTCCATCTCCTGGATCTGCTCCTCCTGAGCCTTCACCGTGGCCTCAAGTGACGCTATCTGAGCGCGAAGGCGTGTGATGGTGGCATCCTTCTTCGCGCACCTCAGGCGAAGCTTGTTGCGGTCTCGGGACAGCATCTTGATAGCATCGCCATGGGTGGCCAGGGCGATGTGCGTCTGGTTCGCGTACACCCGAGCGTTGTCTAGATCCTGCTGTGTATGATACAGCATAAAGTCTAGGTGCTCGGCATGGTGTCGCAGCTCCGGGTGCGACTGCAGAGTCATGGGTGCTCCTGAGGCATCACGCCTCACCAGGTGAGCGAAGCGGGACGCAAGCAGGCGTACCACATTCTGTCCGCAGAGGCGTGCCAATGCCTCCTGAAGAGCTCTCGCTAGTCCGTCAAGCCAATTGCTCTCACGGAACGAAAACAGAATCCTCTCCTGGTTGGGGGACTCCATCGTGCCTCGCAGATCTGCAGTGATGATCCACTGGAGTTCTCCACCGGGCTGGTCGTTCACCTGAATTCCGTGGAACTCTGGGTGAAGTCGCCCAAGGAAAGCCGCGACAGCGGTGAGGTCATGCTCGAAAACGAGGCTCCCACCGTTCCCGAGCTGATAGAACTTCGCGTTGACAGGTTCATTGGGCTCCATCTGAAAGTGAAAAGGTTGAGTAAGTTAGAGAGTGAACAAGTGTGGCAAAATTTTATATAGAATTCAATTAAGAAGAGCACCGTATTCATCAGATTTCGAAATAGTCTCAAAGACAAGAATGATAGTAAATTTTCATAAATATGCACTTCATTTGATTTCAAAGTTAAGTTTTTATGAACGTCCATTCTAACTAGGGTCTTCTAAGGTCAAATAATGGCTCTGATACCAACTTGTCAACACCCGGATTTTTAGGTCCAGATGCCTATTATGTCATTCATCGCAATCCCAGGATAATGTTGTTGCGAGGCATAATAGTCGAATATCACAGTCATTATTTATTACAAGCCATAGTGTCGTACAATCTTGAATCACATGATTCATATTACACAAATAGTTGATCTCACAATCAACAACATACATAAGTTCATACATAGCGGAAGCGTAATAGTAACGGGACTCTCTAGTCCACAGGCCAAGATTTGACGTCAGAAACCCCTAGTTGTCGTAGGCGTCCTGCTGGTCATCCTCGTGATAGTTCTGTTCCTCCTCGTACTCTGGCCATTTGAATAGCCAGGGACAAAGCCGTAAGTACTTCAAGTACTTGCAAACTAATACTATTGTAAAATGCCCATAAAAGAAACTAAGCTCTAATTTAACTTGCATAAGCCATATTTTAGTTCACAAGCTTGGATCATGTACTAACTAACTTAAGTGGGAACATTAGTGTCATTCCCACATCATTGGTTCAATACCCAAAGAGTCACCAAGTCACCATTCATATTTACTAAAGCTTTCAAAAATCTGACACCGGAAACTGTATGGCCCTTCCAACCGTCCGTAACCGTGGACACGGCTATTCGAATAGATTTACACTCTGCAGAGGTTGCACACTTGTGCCACAACATTTGATTTCATCCGTCGGAATAACTCCGAGTCACCGTAACACAGTACGCGGATCATCAACCATAACCTTTCACTTACACATCCTAGTATGAGCACCTCTCCCCATGAGCTTGGCCTCCCAGTGAAAACCAACTGTTAACCTGGGAACTGCACAGGGCTTGCCGTATAATTTCACCTCAATTCACATCCTTTCTCAACAACGGAGGCAGCCTCGGCATAACCCCTATGATGTGTGTTTAGAGGGAACTCATACTAAAATCTATAAACTTCCAGTTAAGCCCTACCCATAATCAGGTATTGTGGGGGTACTCAAAAATTGGAAAGGTATCGCATTCAAACCAATATCAGGTTTTTATCAAAAATCACCATCTTCTCTTGTTCACAATCAACTTCAAACTCTTCAATGGAATGCTTCATCATTCCAAGGTTTCAAATTCAACCATTCACATGCTCCCATCTAATGTAGTCAAATTTTAGTACTTTAGCACTAGCACTAACCATGAGGGGTGCTACTTGGCTTTGCTATCTCTACTCATCTATTAATCTTGTTCTCTATCCCAATTTTAGTTCATCTTTGGAAAGCACAACAAGTAGAGCTTGTATGATGTACACATAAGATAGGCTTGTATAAAGAAAGGTAAGAATCATGTGCCTTGCTCAAGGTGAGCTTTGCACTTTGCAAGAGTATTATCTTGCCTTGGTAGTTCTCTAGGTTTTCTCCTTCTTCTTCAGGGTAGAATTCTCCTTCCTCTTGATAGTCTCCGGTGCTAGCGTCTAAATTGGAATACAAAGTATAATCACCAAACAAGCTCAAAGGCTATACTACACACATTATTACTTCACACAAACTATACTAAGCACACACATAAAATAAATAAGTGCATTGGTGGGTGATTTGAGAAAAATGATTTCCTCTTATTCATATGTGATGAGAAATGTTCATATAGTGTTTGGGGAATAAATTCCTCTCATTGAATCTTCTTAAGATTTAATTTCTCAATAGCAATACATGAATCCTATGTTGACCCAAGTCAACCATTCATCATCATTATTGAAGAAAATGATTTAAATGAGGTGGATCACCTCATACTATTTAACTAACACTACATTTGATTTAAATCCCAAGTGATTCATATAAGAGAGTTTGAGACCAGGGGTCCAAACATCCCATGAATTCATGTGAGACAAGTTTAAATGAAGTGTACAACTTCACATGATTTACTTTAATAGTTTTGGATAATATCAACTAGTTAAACTAGTCAAATGATCCATTAATTAAACTAGGGTATGATCATGCAAAGTGACCACACCATTTTATTGCAGAAACAATTAGTGGAAGTGAAATGTGAGCTATAGGAGTTGGAATTAACTTAATATCTATTTTGGTTGATTTTTAATAATTAATTGAATGTGCAAAAATCCCTGTCTTGTTATTTTTGTCACATTTATCCTACCAAGAAACTGACCATGGGACCAGTGGCATTAGTTAGATCTTTTTCTTAGCTTTCCAACAACATAAAGTTCATCAATTTTGGTTTAGCCAATTTCAATCTATTGAATTTCAAAGTTGGTACCAGTATTGAAATTAAATGGATTTGGATAAATCGAATTTGAATTACTGGGCTACGCGGGAAAGCTAACTGGGCCGAAACGTTTGAAAACGGCCCAAGGCCAGCCCACCACGCATCTGTGCACGCGCGGGCCGCCTGACAGTGGGCTCCACCCGTCAGCGACTCATAATAGCCGAAACGGTATGTTTTAACGTGGATCGTTGGATTAGAACGAGATCGGACGGCACTGGGCCATCGTCGTCTCCGGCGAGATGGGTTCACTGGCACGGCGGCGCTAGGGGGTCGGGGGCTTACCGCGGCTCCAGCTAGGGTTTGGCAGTGTGCTCGACGAGGTTGTAGACGACGGCGAGGCAGCCTGTAGCAGCGGCTTCGTCAGGGGCGGCCTCCTTCTCCGGCGATTGCTGCAGGGCTTCCGCGGCAGTGAGGCGTCGATTGGCCTTGCTCCGGCGACGATTGGAGTGGCTACTGGTGCTAGACGAAGCGGTGGTGAGAGGTGGTCATGGTGGTGTGCTTGGATCATCAAGGGGAGGTCTCCTTTTATAGGTGCGGGAGGGTGCCGTGGGTGCTGTGGCAAGTCGACAAGGGCGCGGCGTCTCCGGTGAGCTATAGGGCTAAGCGATGACGGGGTCGTGTTCACCACGTCAAGGCGGTACTGCGAGCGTCAATGGCGCGACAAATGGGGGCGTACGACGGTCGGGCGCGTCCGTGTACTGCCGCGGCCGTGGCGGAAGGAAGCTTCCTCTCCGGCGGCGGTAGACGCTAGGGGGTGACGCGAGCGTGTCCGGCGAGCTCCGCGTGGCGACGCAAGTACCGTGGCGAGCGGAGGTGGTCGGGGTACGGCGGTGTACTGCGAGCGCCGCGTGGCTGTGCCGCGCGTGTCCGTGCACTGGGTGACGTCGCCATGCCGTTGGCGGCGTACCTGGGGCGTCCTGGGCGCGCGTCGTCCGGGGCTTGTCGGCGTCTCCTCGACCAACGGCGGGTACAGGCGATCTCCTGGGATCATGGGCGACGCGTTGGACATGATGGCCGTGGCGATGGTGAAGAGAAAGAGAGGGAGGCGTGTCGTGGGCGACGTGGCCGGCATGGCCATGGCTAGGCCATGTTTGGTCGTGTCCAGGGGGTGCCAAGGCATGGGCTGGGTAGGGTTAGGTCTTGTGGTCAATGCTAGGTCAAGTAGTGAGCAAGTGGTGGCCTGGTTTGATCACATTTCAAAAATTGGTGATCTTCCAAATGTTTCAAAGTCTCATCTTGGCATGCTTCTATCTCTTGATCCTTGATGAATTTGGGGTGATGATCTTTACAGAAGTTGTTCACCTTGTTGAGTACTTGGATGACATGTCAAGAGTTGGATTTGTTTGGTTTGGAAAAATTGAAATAGAGAGGCTCAAAGTAGGTACCAGATTATAAAAGTCAGAAATGACCATTATCATATGTGATCATGTTTTCAATTTTGAAAATGGTTTGAAAAGTAAATCTTTGATTCTCAAAGTTGTATTCACTCTTTATTAACATAACACAATTATTGGTGAAGATCAAATGGGTCTAGGATCAAATTTACAAAAATGACATAGACCTCATATTAGGGTTTTTAGGGTTTTTGTGATATTTGATTTCTTTCTCTTTTTGAGGTATTTAATTTATGATGATCACTTGATCACTCTAGGGTTTTAGAGTTCATCACAAACACAAAGTAACAAACATCATGGCATAGCACTCAAAATGCACAAGTCCTATGCAGGGTACTATATGCAAGTAAAAGTTTTTGTTGGTTCTAAAATTTTGGATAATTGAAATTGTTCTCCTTCCTTTATTTGAAATTTGGGATGTTACAGATGCTCATCTTGAACTTGCCCAACTCAACCTTGTATCTTCTCATACTCTCATAAGATAGAGCATGGCTAATATTGAGTTCCACATAAGAACTCCATCTTCATTTCTTCTTATTGATCATATCACATATATATATATATATATCTTCATACCGATGATCTTGATGCCAATACACAAGGTATACCTTTATCTTCATGGCATCCATACTTGAATCCAACACATGGAGAGCAAGTAGTACCTATGGAATATTCCTTCATATAAACTCAATGAAAACATTAGTCCATAGGGGTTGTCATTAATTACCAAAACCACACATAGGGGCAATGTACCCTTACAATCTCCCCCATTTTGGTAATTGATGACAACCACAATAAGAGGGTTTATATAATGAATATTAGTGACAAGTACGCAACTTATCCGAGAATAAGTTGTATACAAGAGGTTGTATTTGATATGGTCAAGTAACACAAAGCTACTAGCCCATATCAAAACCGGCTCTACTCACACAACTACAACAAATGCAATGGATGTGAGTAGAACCAATATATATAGAGAAAACTCCCCCACAATGTATGCACGTGTGATGAACATGAATTCATTGCATACATTGTCAAGATTAACCTTTGGGATAGTTTCCACTATATATATACAACCATGCAAGACATATAAATATGGAATGCATGAGAGGCAAGACACTTAAGCACAAACCAAACTTAAGTATAAAACCATTCCCTTAAACCCTGTAAACTTCTCCCCCATTGGCATCGATTATCAAAATGGGTGAAAAATTTAGAAGGCCAATATAATGTGAGTTCCTCCCCAAAGTGTGCACTTCTCATAATTTGAGTGGAATCAAGTACACATATCCAATGATGAATACTTGAAGGAAATCAAACTATATTGAGGATCAAAGATTGCATAAAGATAACATGGTGAAGTGAGCTTCAACAAATAAAGCAAGCAATCAAAGATCCAATTGGACAAACAAAGATATCATGATAAGAGAGATATAGTGCTCTAAAAAATAAGAAAGCTCCCCAAGGTTCGTGCACAATTTATAATGTTTGCATTTGAATACAATATGCACAAACATGGAATCCTCACTCCCTATATATCATTTAGAACGCAACTAAGATAAAGAGAGTATGCTTATCAAGAACAACTTTAGTCCAACAATTACGAGATATGAGTGCATGAAGATAATAAATTAACCAATCACTCAGAAATCTTCTTTACCAACCCACTAAAACAAAAAAGGGGTAAAAGATGGTCGGCAAAGAACAAGGATATCAAGGTGATGGATTAACTCTCTTATGTATATGAGTTTCTAAAGTGGACAAAGTGATCCATAAAGAAACATGCACACACAAGAGGTTAACAAAATAGATAAGACAAGATATCCAAGATGAAGTCATAAAATATACCAAAGGATGTTTGCTTAAGAAGCATATATAGCCTATGGCTCCAATTTTCACTTATGGTATATGAATGAACTTCAACCAAGTTAAACCTCAAAAACATCACAACTAACAATAAGGGAAATAGAGCTAGTTGGAGTGTTTTTAGAAAGGCAACAAGTATCATAAATATGGATTTATTTCGCAATTTCATCAATATTGCACATAAGAGCTCTTTGAGGAATTGATATGCAATAAATTGCTAGAGGGCATATTTGTGATAGGTGAATCATAAAATATGATATATATATATAACCTATCATATGCATCTTCTCAAATTACTCAAATGTTCAATAAGAAGTTTTACTTTTAAAAGGGTTTTTTCAAGAACCGCAATATTTCCGAAATAAATAATTTCATGCCAAGATACAACCTACAAGAGGTTGGATGCTATATGAGAGTGCATGAATAAGATACTTGTTACCGAGATGGCAATGGCTTGATGTAATAGATAAGAGTTCATCGATCATCCTAGCTTGACTCCAATCCTCATATGGTGACAACACCTTCCTTATAGATGAGACAAGCCTCCATTGAATCTCCAATGTACCTAAAACATCATTCAAGTACATCTTGGTCCCCAAACTTATTGGGTCCAACATGTTAGACTAACCACAATATATAGGACACACTCCATATAAACATGTGCATATTTAGATGAAGTTTGAATTTCATGCACATCTTAGCCATTTAGGATTTGATGGAGTATATCCTACATAATGGATCAAAATAAAGCAAGCATGCTACAAGTATAAACAAATTACATATAAGCATGCACCAAAACTTTAAGAGATCCAAGAAAGATATACTTTGGACAAAACACCAAAAGAATTAAATAAGGCATAGAGGTGCCACAAAACAAATTTGTTGTCCAAGATATATCTAAGAAGCAAATCTCAAAATATTTGTTCAACAAAGTTCAACAAATGAACTACGAAGAAACCATTGAGCATAGAGGATGAAATAAAGCAAACATGCTCAAAGATTTATCTCATTCAAACTAATAAAATATGTAAGAAGGAATGAGATAGCAAACTCCCCAAAAGAGCAAGGTTCGAATAAATAAACCAAACCCACTACACTTTTCACAATGGCACAATGTACCGTAAGGAAAAAGGTATGTATTCCAAAACAACCACTTGATATGAATCAAGAGGCTTTATCAAAAGATTTTTCAAAGGGACAAGGAAGACATATGGGAGCTATAAAGATTTCTTGGAAATAAAATAAGGAAGTAAGAAACAATCCAAGGTGAAGATGATCCAAAAATTCAAGCACATACAAGGTTATCAATTGTCAAAGACAATGAGTATATTGGAAATAATTTCCGGTGGTGAATTGACAAAGATAGTAAGGATCAACTTCACAATAAAAGGCATAGGATAAGTATATAGAATTATGCACTATGCATGGATGAAGATTCTTGATAACTTCAACTAGTCACACAATCACGCACGGCAATGATTAGAATAACTTGAAGCAAACGGTGTCCCAAATAAGATATAGAGATATGTATTTGAGGAAAAACCGCACCAAGAATTTCATATTCAAACAAGAGCCCACAAGATGAGTAATAAAATATTTTATTAGGAATGGAGCTTGTTTGAACAAACATGCCACCTAGGAGCAAGATAATTAAGAGCATCAACTCTAAGTGGCATAACCTCATATGTTCACATTTTCTAGGCTTGTGATATGTACAAAACATATTACTCCCCCATAATGTGATAAAACATTTCTTCTAAATAAGAGGCAACTAAAATTCAACTAGAGATGATTAATGGATATTTAGAATTTGAATTTCTCATGAGTATGACACACCACATAGTGACTAGATAATCTTGCAATATCAATACTAAGTGGTGGTACTCATGTACACACATTTTAAAGAAAGAGAGATGCACAAAGCATATCACTCCCCCAAAATGGGATATTCCATTAATCACTTCAAAGAGAGCCACATAAGATATCATCAAGATGCATTAGACTCAAAACAATATACAAGTATATGATGAGTCAAACAAACATACTTGAATACACAAGATAGGCAAGTAAGACACAAAACATACATACACATATTTGGTACAAAACCAAACATGCAAAGGGGCAAGTAACTTACAATAAACATGAAGAGTTGAAGTATAAGTTACCGCAAAGAGGAATATTGGATATAAGATATAGATGATAATCCATACGACTTGGCTTGGTAAAAATATAATATATGAAGATCCCTTAATTCTTCATGAAGTAGCCAAGTCTCCAATGACCTCCACTTGTACCTATTGATCAAGTTTGAGATTGTTGGTCCCCAACCAAGTTGGGTCCAAAGAGGTTAGTCACAATAGGCTTGGCAACCCAAATGGTTCTTTTCTTGAAACCACTTTGAGTTCCAACAAACTTGGCAAACACATTGCCATCCTTATCCTTCCCTAGAGAATAATCATCATCAACAATTATAGGGTTAGATAAGGTACCACCTAAGCAAGAAGAAGCAAAGTGCCCCTTCTCACGGCATAAGTAGCAAGTGTTCCCCTTTCTCTTCTTTATTGATTTCTTCTCTTGGGGAACAATATCTTGATTCTTCTTGGGAAGTGGCCTATCTTCAACTTGAGGTCGAGCATGAGCTTGACCTTTACCTTGTGGCCGTTTCCCTTGTTGTTTCTCACTCAAGTGCTTCTTCTTTTTCTTTAATGGGCATGATCTAACATGATGCCCTTCAACCTTGCACTTGAAGCAAACTAACTTGGCCGGATCATCGACTTTATGTTGGCCCTTCTTCTTGTTGCTCTTGCTCTTGGACTTGTTCTTGTTATTGGAGTTGAATCCAAGTCCACTCTTGTCATTGGGGGATTGTTGCACACTTAGCATCTTGTCAAGTGCGGATTTCCCTTCATGACGCTTTTCCAAGTCTTTCTTCAAAGAAAGGACTTGGGCCTCGAGCTCTTTGATTTCCTCTACATGGTTAGTAGAAATACAAGTACTAGAGGAAGTAGAAGCTTCATTGTTAGAGCAACAAGGCAAAGTGAGTAATCCAACACAAGGTGTATCACTAGTTTGACTAGATGGATTACAAGGACTAGCACATGGCAATATAACATTTGTAGTAGAGATTGTGCTAACATCCATATGAGGCTCACAAGATGTTACCTTAGTGATACTTGCCTCATGAGCTAACTTTAGCCCATCATAGGAAATTAGAAGATCATCATGAGAGCTTGAGAGCTTTTTATGATTTTCTTCCAATTCCCTATAATTGCTAGTTAGCAACTCAAGTTGAGCCCTTAGCTCAACATTCTCCTCTAAGGTAGATGCTTCACAAGAATTAGAGTTAGTAGCACAAGCATCAACAATAGTTTTCTCATTTTCATGCATATAGGATTCAATTTTTTGTGTAAGCATAAAATTAGTATGCTTCTCATCTTTTAGCTCATGCTTGAGGAGAGTGAATCTCATTTCCTCATTTTCAACATGGGACTCCAACTTCACTATGGTTTCCCTATATTTATTCAAGGTATCCATAGAGTGTTCGAGATTAGCACGAGCTTCTTTATTACCATGAAGAGAAGCATATATCGTTGCCATATTATGCACCAAGATATTATATTCTTCATCATTATCATCATCATCACTCTCATCATTAGAGGAAGTGTTAGGAGTCAAAGTAGGAGATACCTTTGATCCATTTGCCATAAGGCACATGTGCATACCGGAGGATGAAGATGAAGATATTCTTGAATCCTCATTTGAAATCATGTCTTGATCCATAGAGTGTTCGGTTTCCTCTACATTGTTAGTCAACAAACAACTAGAGGAAATATAAGCATTTTGATTATGGGAGCAAGACAAGGTAAGCATATCTTCATGAGATCTATGTAAGCAATTTACACATGATATGCAAGGACTATCAACACAAGCATGTAGGTCATTTTCAATGCTAGATGTGTTTAAGTCCAAAGAGGAAGCATTACAATGGGATAGAGATGAAGAATCATCATTATTGAGCACAATATCAACATTGCAATTTTCCTCACCACTCACCATATCATTACCTCGTGTCTTGCTACACGTTGGTGAAGTGAAAGAAGATGATAACTCATCACGACCGGAGGTGGAAGCAACTTGGAGCTCTTCATGATGTGAAGGGGAAGAGAGCTCCTCGGAGTCATCACCGACCAATTGAGAAGTGGATCCACCAAACATTTCCTTAAGCTTGATCCACATCTCATGCGACGATTTTCGCTTTATATATATCAAGAACCTACGAAAATCGGGTCTCAAAGAGAATAAAAGCTCATTAGATACTTGAGCTTCAAGATGTAAGTTTTTCTCATCCTCTAAAGATAGATTTTGAGAATACATCGGAGGAGAAAAACCGACATCTAGAAATTGCTCTATATGTGGACACAAGGTCCGAAGCTTACAAAGCAAGCAATTTCTCCACAAAAGATAATTTGTGCCATTAAAGACAATTGTGTCATTGTGCACTATACTAGCCAACATCTTTACTCTCAAGGCGGTGAAGCCTTAAACAAGGAGATACCTTGCTCTGATACCAATTGAAAGATCGAGATGTCGCCTAGAGGGGGGGGGGGTGAATAGGCAATTACAAGCTCTTGCGGATTTGTCTTGTAAGAATGCGGAATTAAACTATCGTTTAGTTTACAATCACAAACCCTAAATATGCTAAGCTCAACTAAGTGTAACAATAGCAACTAGAGCTAAGCAAGATAGGCACAAGATATATGTAGCACAAGTGATAGCAAGATATATGTACTTCAAGCACGATGGCTATCACAAGGAAAGAGAGCTCGGGTATAGAAATAACCGAGGCACGCGGAGACGAGGATGTATTCCCGTGTTCCCTTGCTTTGCAACAAGGTACGTCACGTTTGGAGGAGTGGAGGTCCCACGAAGGATTCCCGCGCCACGAAGGCTCACCCTATTCTCCGAACCACACCCACGAAGGATAATGGCCCTTTCCTTATGGTTAGCTTTTCCTCCGCTCCGGAGATGGCAAGCTCCACAACCACTTCACAAGCTCCACGAAGGAGAAGCCCGGGCCCCTTCACAATCTTCCACGAAGAGATCACCGGGACACCAACCAAGCCAACTAGGAGGTCACCCTCCAAGAGTAACAAGCTCACGGTCTCTCACTCGAACAAATCGTGGTGGAGAGCTCAACACTATGCAATGATGCAAAGCAAGAACACCGGAGGTGTTCAAGTCCTTCACACTCAAATCCCACCAAAGCAACGAATGCTAGGATGAGATTGGAGAGGAAGAACAAGGGGGAAAGTCAACCAAAGACTCCAAGATCTAGATCCCAAGAGATTCCCTCACTTAGAGAAGAAATGGTTTGGTGGAAGTGTAGATCTAGATCTCCTCTCTCAAATCCTCAAATATGAGCAAGAATCATGGGGGGAAACAAGAGAAAGAGCAAGTTCTTCAAAGGCAACAATGGAGGAGAGAGAATGGAAGAACTAGCTCAGCCCAAGGTGGAAGAAGAGATATTTATAGCCCAAGAGCAAATATAACCGTTGGGGAAAGGTTGGGCTGAGTCAACCGTCGAGGAGGCCGGTCAACCGGGCCTGGGGCCGGGCCGTCCGGTCCAGGGCCCGGTCAGACCGGGCCACAGGCCGGACCAGCCGGTCCAAACCGGTCGGTAGGCCGGACCCCGAGGTCATCCGGTTGGCGCCCGGTTGGCGCCCGGTCGACCGGACCGTGCGCCGGAATCGCCGGTCTGTGGCCCGGCTGACCGGGCGGCAACCGGATCTGCTGGCTCTTCGTTTGGAGCCCGGTTGGCGCCCGGTTGACCGGTCAGCACGCTGGGCAGGCCGGTTGGGAGGCCGGCTGACCGGGCGGCAGACCGGAACCGGCCGGCGCATGGGCCGGTCTGACCGGGTCCCTGACCGGGTGAGCAGGAAAACATGTGTATACAAAAACTGTGATAACTAATGCTCCCGAACTCCGATTGACATGAAACCAATTTTGTTGGAAAGATAACGACGAATAGAACCCCAACAAAACATTTTAGATGATTTTAGAGAGGGAGTCTCCCACCGTCAAGAAACGGTAAAGACGTCTAAACTCGAAAACGCAATAGAAGATGCATGCAGATTCCGTTTTCGATGAACTTGGGCTTGTTGTAAAGCTAGCAACAAGCTCAAGAACCTCACACAGAGAAACACCAAGAAGCACTAAGGATATGCAAAGCATGCAAAGGGTTGAGCTCCCTAAGACGATGTCATCAAGTTACCCAACCGAATGCCCCTCTTGATAGTGCGGCTATCTATCCTATAATCCGGTCTCCCAACATCCACCTTGAGACCGGTAAAAGGAAAACCTAGCAAGGCCATACCTTTGCCTTGCGCATCCCGCTTGATCTTGATGATAACTCTTCAAGCTTCACTCAAGCCGAAATGCCTCACTTGACCAATGTTGCTTCGTGAAGACTCACAAATGCTCCCCCATACACTATGATGGGAAAGCTCCATTGATGCACATCTTCACATGACCATTATCACCAAATGGACGGCGAGCTTCAAGCATGTGATCCACTTGAGATGCTCATCTTGAACTTGCCCAACTCAACCTTGTATCTTCTCATACTCTCATAAGATAGAGCATGGCTAATATTGAGTTCCACATAAGAACTCCATCTTCATTTCTTCTTATTGATCATATCACATATATATATATATATCTTCATACCGATGATCTTGATGCCAATACACAAGGTATACCTTTATCTTCATGGCATCCATACTTGAATCCAACACATGGAGAGCAAGTAGTACCTATGGAATATTCCTTCATATAAACTCAATGAAAACATTACTCCATAGGGGTTGTCATTAATTACCAAAACCACACATAGGGGCAATGTACCCTTACAGACGCCATTCTTAAATTTTATTAACAAATAAACTCAAACGAATTTAAAGTAGTACATACACAATATTTTGCCAGTGGTTATAAAATTAGTACTAAAACAACCATACGATTTGAATTTTTCCCAACAATCCAGTAAGGCGAGCACCGTAACCCTAGCCTTGCTTTAGCTTTTACCTATTTTATCCTCCAACATAGTATGAGCGGTGGAAATATGTCTCTGTATATTGTCGACTTATATAGTTCTGTAAATAAATCCTATTTGATTTGTATTAATATGGTGGTTTCTCTAAATGACACTATATATTTCACTTTGGATGTTTGAATTGGGAGGCTTGGCATTGTATTGGCTTGAATGTCAATATCCCAAGATATTAATATTGAGATTGAATGCCAATATTTGTGTTTGGATGTTTAGTTATTTAGAACCTAAACTTGATATTGAGGTTGAATGTCAAATCCTGTTTGGATGGTTGAAGTGATGAATTACATTGTATAAGAGTGTTACCATTATACTGTGACAAGAAATGCAATATTGCAACAAGCCTCAATTTTCTTTCAGCCAAAGAATGCACACATATGAATCAATATTCCTGAATACTACACAAAATGTTCACACCGCTCATGGCTCTGTAGATACAAATAACTAAAACTGTCATATACACACTCTATTCCAGTCAACCTATGGGCAGTTCCGTCTGAACAAATGCATCTTACCTTCAGCATCTTCAGTTCGCTCGAGCAGGCAACAATTAGCAGCAACAAGATGTAAGGGAGGACCCAGGCAGCAGGATCGTGCAGTCAATCACTACCAATAGCTCGGGCAGGCGACAACCAGGGGCGCACGGGGTGCTGCAGTCAGCGGGCGGAGGTCGGGGATCTGGCCGGGCTAACTGCTAGAGGTCGTGGATCCGGTGGTGCGCGGCGTGCTCCTGGAGGCCGACGAACCGGCCGGGGAGCGGCAACACCGGCGTTGGGCGCAGCTTCAGCGGCAAGGTCGACCGTCGACGGGCCGTACCTGTCCACGAAGAAATTGGGGGCGGCAGCGACGGACGGGATCGATGAGTAGGAGGGCGGGGGAAGAGAACCGGAGATTAGGAGGGAGGCGGTGGCGTCCCGCCTCGCCGGAGCCGGAGGAGGAGGGGGCGGGAGTATACATGCTTTGAGGCGAGGCTGGATAGATAGATAGAGGAGGCCGGGCATAAGTAGAGGGTGGATTGCGGCGGTGGAGGAGATTGGGTCGGCCACGCGCGGGTGAGGAACGATTGGGTTTCAATCGAGCGCGGCCGACGGAGATAAACGAACCGGTACGTGGCATCTGTAGTATTATGTTGATTGGTGGGAGGGTAAAATCGGAAAATAAAAAGTTGGACGAAATTTTTGGCAGAAACCTTAGCTCCTTTATTATTAGGTATAGATAGCGAGTTTAGGAGAAGGGATTTGCGGGATCTGGGTGACCACCCAAATTCTCGGGTGGTTTGTTCCACGAGGGAATTGGTTCCCCATGAACCGAACGAGGCCTCAGGCTTGTCATTTGGGATAATTACTTCCTATAAATGTTCAAAGACTACCCAGCAAACCAGGGGTCTGAGAGGGGCAAATGAATCTGGGTCGCTCGTTTGTACTGCGACAGTAAAATCCTTTGCCCGCTTTCACCCACCACCGTCCGATGTAGTGAATTTTCTTTCACAGTTGCTCAGCGCTGAGAAGTCTATGACAGTTGGGCCCTTCCGTGAGTGGGGTCGTGTGGCTGAGACTAGAGGGCTGCTCTCTGCGTCTATGGTTTCTGCCCCCGCCACGGTGAAAACCTAGAACATCGCGAGCTGCTCCCGTCCCCCAATCGACTGCGTCCTTCCTCCTCATCCAATCCCCGCGCCGCCTCCTTCCTCCTCTTCCTCCTCATCCAATCGCCGCGCCCCCGCTGCCTCCTCTCGTCCCCAATCCCCACCTCCTCTTCTTCTCTCCAATCGGAGCGGCACCCGAGCAACGGAGGCGCTGGACGTGGGAGCTGGCGACAGCAGGGAGCTCTTCCGTGGCGCGGCGGCTGTACGCGACAGCGGCTGGAAGCGGCAGTGGCGGAGGCTCGCCGGACACGACAGCTGGATGCGCGGTGGTGGCGGAGGCTCGTCGGACGGCCGGACGCGGTGAGCTTTCTCCTAAATCCCAATTTCAACACGCTGTTAGCTACCAGAAATTTTGATACTCGTTGATTGTAGTGCCCTTTCTTCTTTTCTGATGAAATCAACTCAGGAAAAGTGAGCTTTCTTGATTTGTGGCCCTAAACCAGCCTTTCTCTGCCTGTGCACAACGCCATCCGTTCTGTCCCCGCTCGAGCCCCTCAATCTGATTCTCTCATCTTCCAATTTATTTTTCTTTCGTAGCTAGGGTTTGGGTGTACTGTAAATTCCTACAACAATGGTAATAGCAGCTCTACCTCTGTTGTGACATTGGATGTGTGATGTCTACTTCCCCCTCCTTTCCTGTAGACAGTGTTGGGCCTCCAAGAGCAGAGGTTTGTAGAACAGCAGCAAGTTTTCCCTTAAGTGGATCACCCAAGGTTTATCGAACTCAGGGAGGAAGAGGTCAAAGATATCCCTCTCATGCAACCCCGCAACCACAAAGCAAGAAGTCTCTTGTGTCCCCAACACACCTAATAGGTGCACTAGTTCGGCGAAGAGATAGTGAAATACAGGTGGTATGAATAAGTATGAGCGAGTAGCAACGGTGCCGAGAAAATAGCTTGTCTGGCGTGTAGTTGATGGTGGTAGTATTGCAGCGATGAGTAACGCAATAGAAACAAGTAAACAAGCAGCGATAGCGATATTTAGGAACAAGGCCTAGGGATTACACTTTCACTAGTGGACACTCTCAACATTGATCACATAACGGAATAGATAAATGCATACTCTACACTCTTGTTGGATGATGAACACATTGCGTAGGATTACACGAACCCTCAATGCCGGAGTTAACAAGCTCCACAATTCAATGTTCATATTTAAGTAACCTTAGAGTGTAAGATAGATCAAAAGACTAAACCAAGTACTAACATAGCATGCACACTATCACCTTCATGCTTATGTAGGAGGAATAGATCACATCAATACTATCATAGCAATAGTTAACTTCGCAATCTACAAGAGATCATGATCATAGCATAAACCAAGTACTAACACGGATGCACACACTGTCACCATTACACCGTGCAGGAGGAATAGACTACTTTAATAACATCACTAGAGTAGCACATAGATAAATAGTGATACAAAACTCATATGAATCTCAATCATGTAAAGCAGCTCATGAGATTATTGTATTGAGGTACATGGGAGAGAGATGAACCACATAGCTACAGCGGAGCCCTCGGCCTCGGGGGTGGATTACTCCCTCCTCATCATGGAGGCAGCGATGGCGGTGAAGATGGCGGTGAAGACGGCGGTGGAGATGGCTCCGGGGGCAATTCCCCATCCCGGCAGGGTGCCGGAACAGAGAGTTCTGTCCCCCGAATTGGAGTTTCGCGACGGTGGCGGCGCCCCTGGAGTCTTTCTGGAGTTTCGTCAATTGGTGCTGCGTTTTTAGGTCGAAAGGGGTTATATAGGCGAAGAGGCGGCGCAGGAGGGCTGACAGGGTGGCCTCACCCTAGGCCGGCGCGGCCAGACCCTGGCCCGCGCGGCCCTATGGTGTGGGGCCCCCGGCTCTCCTCCGACTCTCCTTCGGTGTTCGGAGCCTTCCGGGAAAAATAGGAGGTTTGGCGTTGATTTCGTCCAATTCCGAGAATATTGCCCGAACAGCCTTTCCGGAACCAAAAACAGCGAGAAAACAAGCAATCGGCCTTTCGGCATCTCGTCAATAGGTTAGTTCCGGAAAACGCATAATAATGACATAAAGTGTGAACAAAACATGTCGGTATTGTCATAAAACAAGCATGGAACATCAGAAATTATAGATACGTTGGAGACGTATCAGCATCCCCAAGCTTAGTTCCTGCTCGTCCCGAGTAGGTAAACGATAAAAGATAATTTCGAGGTGACATGCTACCAACATAATCTTAATCATACTATTGTAAAGCATATGAGATGAATGCAGCGATTCGAAACAATGTAAATGCAATGAGTAAACAATTGAATCATATAGCAAAGACTTTTCATGAATAGTACTTTAAAGACAAGCGTCAATAAGTCTTGCATAAGAGTTACTCATAAGGCAATAAATTCTTAGTAAAGGTATTGAAGCAACATAAAGAAAGATTAATTTTCAGCGGTTGCTTTCAACTTGTAACATGTATATCTCATGGATAGTTGTCGATGCAAAGCAATATAACAAGTGCAATAAGCAAGTATGTAAGAATCAATGCACAGTTCACACAAATGTTTGCTTCTTGAGGTGGAGAGAGATAGGTGAACTGACTCAACATAAAATTAAAAGAATGGTCCTCCATAGAGGAAAGCATCGATTGCTATATTTGTGCTAGAGCTTTTATTTTGAAAACATAAAGAGAGCATAAAAATAAAGTTTTGAGAGGTGTATGTTGTTGTCAACGAATGGTAGCGGGTACTCTAACCCCCTTGCCGGACAAACCTTCAAAGAGCGGCTCCCATTTTATTTTATTTTTGGGTGGCACTCCTTCCAACCTTTCTTTCACAAACCATGGCTAACCGAATCCTCGGGTGCTCGCCAACAATCTCATACCATGAAGGAGTGCCTTTTTATTTTAGTTTTATTATGATGACACTCCTCCCAACCTTTGCTTACACAAGCCATGGCTAACCGAATCCTTCGGGTGCCGTCCAACAATCACATACCATGGAGGAGTGTCTATTTTTGTTAATTAATTTGGGACTGGGAATCCCGTTGCCAGCTCTTTTTGCAAAATTATTGGATAAGCGGATGAAGCCACTAGTCCATTGGTGAAAGTTGCCCAACAAGATTGAAAGATAAACACCACATACTTCCTCATGAGCTATAAAACATTGACACAAATCAGAGCTGTAAATTTTGAATTGTTTAAAGGTAGCACTCAAGCAATTTACTTTGGAATGGCGGAGAAATACCATGTAGTAGGTAGGTATGGTGGACACAAATGGCATAGTGTTGTTTGGCTCAAGGATTTGGATGCATGAGAAGTATTCCCTCTCGATACAAGGTTTAGGCTAGCAAGGTTGTTTGAAGCAAACACAAGCATAAACTAGTACATCAAAACTTACATAAAAGACATATTACAAGCATTATAAGACTATACATCGTCTTCCTTGTTGTTCAAACACCTCACTAGAAAATATCTAGACTCTAGAGAAACCACTCATGCAAACCAAATTTTAACAAGCTCTATGTATTTCTTCACTAATAGGTGCAAGGTATATGATGCAAGAGCTTAAACATGAGCACAACAATTACCAAGTATCACATTATTCAAGACATCACACCAATCTCTGCATGTAGCATTTTCCGTTTCCAACCATATAACAATTAACGAAGCAGTTTCAACCTTCGCCATGAACATTAAAAGCTAAGAACGCATGTGTTCATACGAACCAGCGGAGCGTGTCTCTCTCCCACACAAGCATTTATTCAACAAAAATAAAACAAGAAACATACTGACGCTCCAAGAAAAGCACATAAGATGTGACCGAATAAAAATATAGTTTCAAGAGAAGGAACCTGATAATTTGTTGATGAGGAAGGGGATGCCTTGGGCATCCCCAAGCTTAGACGCTTGAGTCCTCTTGATATATGCAGGGGTGAACCACCGGGGCATCCCCAAGCTTAGAACTTTCACTCTTCTTTATCATAGTATATCATCCTCCTCTCTTGACCCTTGAAAACTTCCTTCACACCAAACTTCTCATAAACTTCATTACAGAGGTTAGTACATAATCAAAAACTCACATGTTCAGAGGTGACACAATCATTCTTAACACTTCTGGACATTGCTCAAAGCTACTGGAAGGTAATGGAACAAAGAAATCCACCCAACACAGCGAAAGAAGCAATGCGAAATAAAAGGCAGAATCTGTCAAAACAGAACAGTCCGTAAAGACGAATTTTTAATAAATACTTCCGTTGCTCAGATCAGAAAACTCAAAACTAATGAAAGTTGCGTACATATCTGAGGAACACGCACGTAAATTAGCATATTTTTATGATTTTTCTACAGAGAAAACAGCCCAGATTCGTGACAGATAGAAATCTGTTTCTGCGCAGAAATCCAAATCTAGTATCAACCTTCGATTAGAGGCTTCACTTGGCACAACCAAACACAAAACTAAGATAAGGAGAGGTTGCTACAGTAGTAAAAAACTTCCAAGACACAAAATAAAAACAAAGTACTGTAGCAAAATAACACATGGGTTATCTCCCAAGAAGTTCTTTCTTTATAGCCATTAAGATGGGCTCGAGCAGTTTTAATGATGCACTCGCAAGAAATAGTATTTGAAGCAAAAGAGAGCATCAAGAGGCAAATTCAAAACACATTTAAGTCTAACATGCTTCCTATGCAAAGGAATCTTGTAAATAAACAAGTTCATGAAGAGCAAAGTAACAAGCATAGGAAGATAAAACAAGTGTAGCTTCAAAAATTTCAGCACATAGAGAGGCATTTTAGTAACATGAAAATTTCTACAACCATATTTTCCTCTCTCATAATAACTTTCAGTAGCAACATGAGCAAACTCAACAATATAACTATCACATAAAGCATTCTTATCATGAGTCTCATGCATAAAATTATTACTCTCCACATAGGCATAATCAATTTTATTAGTAATAGTGGGAGCAAATTCAACAAAGTAGCTATCATTATTATTCTCATCAAGTGTAGGAGGCATAGTATAATCACAACAAAATTTACTCTCCATAGTAGGTGGCACCAAAAGACCACTATCATTATAATCATCATAAATAGGAGGCAAAGTATCATCAAAGAAAATTTTCTCCTCAATGCTTGGGGGACTAAAAAGATCATGAAAACCAGCTTCCCCAAGCTTAGAACTTTCTATATCATTATCAACAATGGTGTTCAAAGCGTTCATACTAATATTACTACCGAGCATGCAAATAAGATTCCATAGGTTTTTTAATTTTCGCATCAAACAATCCATGTTTTAAATCAGGAAATAGAATAAGAAGATCATTCTTGTCCATTATGCCAAACTAGTGTAAACAAGAAACAAAAAGTTGCAATTGCAGGATCTAAAGGAAATAGCTTCGAGTACTTACGGCGCCGGAAAATAGCTTAGTAGCCGAGATCCGGAGTGTGAGTACCTTTTACCTTTCCTCCCCGGCAACGGCGCCAGAAAATAGCTTGATGTCTACTTCCCCCTCCTTTCCTGTAGACAGTGTTGGGCCTCCAAGAGCAGAGGTTTGTAGAACAGCAGCAAGTTTTCCCTTAAGTGGATCACCCAAGGTTTATCGAACTCGGGGAGGAAGAGGTCAAAGATATCCCTCTCATGCAACCCTGCAACCACAAAGCAAGAAGTCTCTTGTGTCCCCAACACACCTAATAGGTGCACTAGTTCGGCGAAGAGATAGTGAAATACAGGTGGTATGAATAAGTATGAGCAGTAGCAACGGTGCCAGAAAATAGCTTGCTGGCGTGTAGTTGATGGTGGTAGTATTGCAGCAGTAGTAACGCAGTAAAACAGTAAACAAGCAGCGATAGCAATATTTAGGAACAAGGCCTAGGGATTACACTTTCACTAGTGGACACTCTCAACATTGATCACATAACAGAATAGATAAATGCATACTCTACACTCTTGTTGGATGATGAACACATTGCGTAGGATTACACGAACCCTCAATGCCGGAGTTAACAAGCTCCACAATTCAATGTTCATATTTAAGTAACCTTAGAGTGTAAGATAGATCAAAAGACTAAACCAAGTACTAACATAGCATGCACACTCGTCACCTTCATGCTTATGTAGGAGGAATAGATCACATCAATACTATCATAGCAATAGTTAACTTCGCAATCTACAAGAGATCATGATCATAGCATAAACCAAGTACTAACACGGATGCACACACTCGTCACCATTACACCGTGCAGGAGGAATAGACTACTTTAATAACATCACTAGAGTAGCACATAGATAAATAGTGATACAAAACTCATATGAATCTCAATCATGTAAAGCAGCTCATGAGATTATTGTATTGAGGTACATGGGAGAGAGATGAACCACATAGCTACAGCGAATCCCTCAGCCTCGGGGGTGGATTACTCCCTCCTCATCATGGAGGCAGCGATGGCGGTGAAGATGGCGGTGAAGACGGCGGTGGAGATGGCTCCGGGGGCAATTCCCCGTCCCGGCAGGGTGCCGGAACAGAGAGTTCTGTCCCCCGAATTGGAGTTTCGCGACGGTGGCGGCGCCCCTGGAGTCTTTCTGGAGTTTCGTCAATTGGTGCTGCGTTTTTAGGTCGAAAGGGGTTATATAGGCGAAGAGGCGGCGCAGGAGGGCTGACAGGGTGGCCTCACCCTAGGCCGGCGCGGCCAGACCCTGGCCCGCGCGGCCCTATGGTGTGGGGCCCCCCTGGCTCTCCTCCGACTCTCCTTCGGTGTTCTGGAGCCTTCCGGGAAAAATAGGAGGTTTGGCGTTGATTTCTTCCAATTCCGAGAATATTGCCCGAACAGCCTTTCTGGAACCAAAAACAGCAGAAAACAGCAACTGGCCTTTCGGCATCTCGTCAATAGGTTAGTTCCGGAAAACGCATAATAATGACATAAAGTGTGAACAAAACATGTCGGTATTGTCATAAAACAAGCATGGAACATCAGAAATTATAGATACGTTGGAGACGTATCAATATGCAGTCTACCCTTGCTCCATTTGAGGTAAGAATGCTTCCATACAAATGCACACTACATTTCAAAACAGCTGGACTAATAATCAGACTATCTCTGTTGTATACTGAGTGGCGAGTGCATTGTATAGCAGCGTGGTTGTGAACTTGTGATAGCAATCAAATTTACAAGATGCGCGTGCCGCCGTCGTGCAGCCGCCGCTGGCCACGGGTTTCGGTGTCATTTGGGAGGCCCATGGGTGGCATTGATTAGGGTGTGGTTGGAGAGGATGCGCCCTCGCCGGCTCCAGGCGTAGTCCTCCGCCATGGAGCCGCTCGCCGCTGGGCCTTCGCCACCGCCGGGTGTACAACCTAATTTGAAGACCTTGTCGAGAAAATAGTTTTTGTGCTTTGACTTTCCACTTTATTGATATAGTGTTGATGCTTTCTTATCTAGGACTTGCTAATGAGCGAGCATTGGGACATGGGGCATACACTCTCGAGAAAATAGTTTTTCTGCTTTGACTTTCCACTTTATTGATATAATGTCAATGCTTTCTTATCTAGGACTTGCTAATGAGCGAGCTTTGGGACATGGGACATACACTGCAATGGGAAAGTTTTGTATATGGCTTAATATGTGGGAACTCTCTCCTCATGTGCTTTTTATTCTTGGTATGCTTTGTTTGAACGATAGCCAGTGTGCCATATGAGTGCATGTACGCTTTGTGTGTACATAATCCACAGATACTTCTATGTCATGAAATATTTATTTTTCTTTTTGAAAGCTATGAGCATACTGATATATATTCCACTTCGTTAGCTGTCTTTGGAAGAGCTTGTGAAGATATGTCGGGACAGCAGGGCGCTCGAGCGCGGCTTACAAGAGCCGGGTGGGGCGGCTGTGCAGTTGTCTTGGTCAAGGAGGGCATTGTCCCTCAGTTCATTCTTTAATTTGAAGGTACATAGAATTCATTAGCTCTAGAACTACTAACATTATCTAAACTGGCGGCAAATGCCCAATGCCATAACGACACTAATCATCTTTACTCTTGCAGGAGAAGTACTCAAATCAAGGATTGACTAGCGAGTGATCAAGCAGAGCAATCTTGGGTCGTATGTATTCGCGTTGAAGCTGTTGATTGGCGTAGCCATATTGAAGTTGTAGACAGAGGGAGGTTGTTGTTCGAGACAACAAGGAAAGGTGGATGACAGTAGCAAATCAGAGCATGTGTTGTTGTTGCCGGTGAACGCCTGTGAGGTAGGTGGCTTGACATCCCATGGCAGTAGCAAATCAGAGCATGTATTGTCGCTGCGTGCCAAACTCTTGCCTGTCCTCCATGGAAGACATTCTTCATGGTTAGGATTTGGGTGGCCGGATGAGAGCACACAGCTGCTGCACCTCTGCTACCTTGCCGATGAGTCACAGTTATATCTTCTTAACAATATCGATCTCTTGCCTAAATTATCTATTATATAATTAAAACAACAAACAATCAGTGGTGGAGATTAAACTTTACACAACCAATGGACCAGATTAGGCACACGTCTTATACCTACGCCACAGGAAAATACCGAGACGTCCACAACAAGGTTTCCTAGCCCACGAAATAGCCGATCGGATCTGCACGGCCGATTGAAACTGCACCTAACTATCCGGCCGATTGAAACTTAACCTCATGCATGAAAGAATCGCCAACATGGCCAAGTCGCTCCAAGCATGCAAGGAGTTGTGATGCATCAACATCTACGTTCGGCTGCATCAACGGAGAAAAGGCGGATCAGTCAGGTATGCACGTTCACGTATTAATTATTTGATTGATCCGTGCACGATCTACTACTACTCGATCATATTTCCAAGTCGATTTAACAGGCGTCTTTTATACACAAGCAGATCTGTGAGATTAGATTTTTCTTTCAAATCAGAGCGCATCAATTCTTACGAGTAATGATCAGGCAGTTTTGTATTGCACCTGCTGATGCCGTGATCCGATCGATCATTAAAGATCAATCCCGTTCATATTCTGGCTGTTGATGCAAATATGATGCAGTCGATCATTGGACAGCCCTAATGGTTGAAAGCTCGCCACTTTTCCGTCAAAATCGTAGCATGCCGTACTTCGGCGGCCTTGCTCCACCACATCCAGGAAGCTGGAATCGAGCCGTGGATATTCAGTGACTCAGCCCTAATGGTAATGACACCCAAAAGTTTCTTTTGCACCGGTGGGCCCGGAGCATATAGCTCCCGATCTCTTTTCTTAAATTTCAGGAATTGGTTCATCCGGCGAGCAAGTTTGTGTTGTTGGTGAAGTTGGAGCTCGATGACTCCAAGTATGGCCTCAGCAGGTCAGTACCTGATAACCATGCTCTCAAACCACACTCAGACGTGCTTGCAGGTCAACCATGGGTATCCTTGCATCAAGCGGATCCGATGATTTGCAGTCTGATATGTATGGAGAAAGTCGATGTACAGGTGAACCTCGATCCATTGGCTGCTGTGAGTTGTGGTACGTCTGACCTGGATGCACACACCTGTCTTATATGGATTCCAATATCCTGGAGAATGAGGCACGAGCGGTCTTGGCATATCCAATTTTATTTGGTATTAACTGGTGATGTAGACGTACATACACAATTACATTCTTAAAGTGGAAGAGAGAGTGATAAGCTGGCCCGGGACACATGGATGGTTACATTGTTTTTGATCTTCGGTCAAGTGCTACAATATCTCACTATAAAGTGAAATTGGTACGTACATGGTCAAATTGTGGTGCATGTTTGTATCGTTCTCGCTGTTGGTGGCTTTGTTAATTCAAAGTTGGGCACTTAAGTACCTTTTATCTAAAAAAAATTGTGGTGCATGTTTGTCGGAATATTTGAAAAGAACACGCACACTTTTTCCTTTGGATTTTTCTCTCTCGGATGAATATGATCATTGCGCAAGCAAATTTGTAAGAAAAAAGTTGATAGAGCGCGTTCTTTATTAGACTCAAAAGTTTACATTGAGAAGCAATTACTTATTATTTATTTCTACGATTTTCTGCCTTGTGATGCTCCTATGGTGCAGAAATTGTGTGAAAATTTGCTCCGTGAATTTGGTAAGTGTAAATGAACAGTTCTTATTATACATTCTACATGGTCTTTAATTTAATATCACACCACTAATGAATATTCGCCTGCCTGCAAAGGGCTGAGTGATCATAATATTGCTGCTACTTCTGCTTGCCCTTCATGCTAGAAAAAAAAAATGACTAAATCTTACTGCCGCAACTTGGCCTGTATTTATATATTTCACCACTTCTTCAGTTTTGCAGGTGCGAGATCCTTTCACGTAATGGTTGTAGAGTACATGACAATAGAAATTGAGTAAACTCTTTTCGGAAGATGTCGGATAACTTTTACTTCTCGCTTTTTGGTACTTAAAGCGAGTAGGTCGGCAGATTCGTAGATTTTTAGCTCAACAATGATGTTAGGTCAATTTTCTATTAAAAGGAGAAAAAAATTACGAGTCAAAGGACAAGAGTCCTAAAGCAAAATTACAAGAGAAACTCTATACAAACCAAAAGCTTTGATTTGTATGTAACCTTGAACCTTTGATCGAAGCTTTCTGAAATATACTTTTGTTCTACCAAAGGAGGATCTATCTTATCAAAGATATAGCCCTTTCCCTATTTCCAAAAGTTCCAAATAATTTGAATAGAGACTTCCCAGAAAATAGGTCCAGTGAAGCCAGCTTTAGCTACATGAGATGGTGCTGATGTCCAAGGGACGTCAACAGCTCTCCAGCATCGTTAAAAAATACCACTCAAAAAAAAAAAATGAGAGCAACCTTTCAAGATATTGTCCTGAAAAAGTACACAATTAATGTCAAGGGACCACTTGCGACAAACATAAATATTTGTAAAACTTCAATATGCGGTAAACACATATGGTCGCCATATGCGGATATAATGTTTGTTCCATGCTATTTCATTGAGAAGTACTTGTCATTCTCATCTCCAAAATGGACTTTGCAATTGCTCGAAGCTCATGAAAGGCCGACACCGAAAGCGGTAGTTTGAAATATAGATGAATGGCACTGTTAGATGAGCCAATCGCACATATTGATCATGCGCATACGAGTAAGCATAGGAAAATATAAGCACATGCTACATATTATTTCAAAGACCCTTCCAAAACAAGATCGATTCACCATACTGCTCAATATTCCTAATCTATGATGCTTTTGCAAGTGCGAAATATCCTAAGATTAAATGTCTGTTTTTAAATAGTACCTTCATTAAAAAATATTAATATATATCATACAAAAATACCCACAAAACAAAAAGTATGTGTGTCAATGCATACACGTTCGGTGAGCAAGAAAATCATAATCGATGATCATTCAGGGATGGATGCAGAAATACAAAAGCCCACATAAATGGTTTTCTCGATTTATTCATCTACTTATGTTACCATTTGTGTCAAAGTGATCTCACATATATTGGTCTTATGCCATATAATTCATGCAAACAATATGCAAGGATCATAATCCGTAGGATCTTTGGTTCATGCGTCAAGTCGGTACATCACGGATTTTTCGTGTGTTACTTGACATGGAAAAATCATTACACAAAAATTAGAAAAAATTGATTGATGGTGTGGTGGGAATGATACAAGGTCCATAAATTAGTTACTAAAACTTAAAAAAAATATGAGTGCTAGCCACGCTATTGCGCGGGTCACCCCGCTAGTTTGACTTATTTGATCCAGTTTCCTCTTTTGCAAATTTAACCAAGTATTGAGGAAGACGTGTTGCTCGAGCTCTACAAGAGGATTGGCCACTCCATCACCGATGACATGAAGATCCGAAAGGTACCTAAGAATTCTCATAGAAAGATCTGCCTTCACATTGTAATGGGTTTTTTTTTGTACGGATCATCGTTTCATGTATTATTTGGTAATCAGTTGATGGAGAGAATACTTATGATATAAACTGTACTTGCAGTGTATTTGAGTGTGCTTCGGTAATATAGCATCTGGTAATAAGTGCTACAATTTTAAAATTCCACAGCAAATAACTAAAATGTGTGTAGGCTGATCATTTTAAGATAACCAAAACTGAGTGTATTTTTAGTTTGCTTCAGGAATATATCATCTAGAATTAAGTGCTACGATATGAACATCCCACATTAAAGAACTACAATGTGTGTATACTGATCATTTTGTCTACCGTTAAACTAAATTTGTGTTGTTCCATCCTCATTTACCAGGATGATCCTGATGAACATGCTGAAGAAACACACATGCTCTCCACCAGCAGAACACTTCTCGGTATGTATTTTTTAAATAAGTGATATATCGTGCTGGTCAGATGGTTGTTACTTGATTCAGGCATACTTTCTGTGGGGATATTAGGTGGGTAATCATCTAGCTGGGACATGGCTGATTTTAAGACGCCAAGGTGAGCTTCTCAAAAATCCCAAACCCAATACATTGTTTGCTTATAAAAGTTTTGGTGCTCATAAAACATTTAATTAGTGCAGAAATTCATGGATAAATTTAGGCTCAAACTGACTGAATTATCTCTCTGTGTGTTGGTTTAGTTCTTGAATTCATGGGGAAGTCAGAACTAATTACATGGGATGCGTCCATTTAGGTGTAGTGCAGTGGCAGTGTCATTTTGATGTGTTTGGATTTTGTGGCAGGATCATAGAAGGGGGACAAGTTCACGACACAATCCCCTTTGTAGGCCATCAAGATCATTTTCATGTCGACATCCGTCACTCCCTTTGCATTCATCGCTTGGTTATGTCTCTGCTGTTCTTACTGATCTGGTTTTCCAGGATTTCTGATGGAGGGGTATGTTAGTTGAGGATCCTCTCTTTTGCTTTTCCCGTGTGCCTTCGAGTCCATCAGTCTATAGTTATCAGTGATGCACAGTTGATGTACAACTCAATTACAGGTAATTTACTTGCGAAAAGGATATATAATCTTAAGCCGTGATAGTTTTTTGAGATACAGATCAATATGACTGTTACCTATGATGAGCCTGATGGCATCTTGTGCTGCCCAATGTAAGCCGGTTCGGTCTTATAATTGTTTCCCATATGGATATCGACTAGGTCATGAGTAATGATATTACCTTTTGATGATATAATATGTGTACAAAATAGCTCCTGAATGTATTTATCTTAAGGTGTTTGTATTATGTTTAGTGATGTATTTTTTCTCCCCTCTTTCTCTATTTCTAATGTTAAATTGTATTTATACAGATTTTACTCCCCTATTCTTTCTCTTTTTCTAGATTGTATGTGATTGCTAAAATGACAGAGAGGACAATAACCTCATCATCTTCGAGATGCATGACCAGGGTTGCAGTCTTATGTTTGTCGGCAAATTTTATTTTTACCTGACATCTGAATTTTTTGTGTGGCTTGTTGTCTTCAGTTTTCAGATTATAGAAGAGGTTTCCTCTGAAACCTTGCACAAAGGATTCCTCTGAAACCTCTTGGGCAATGCATTTTTTAGATGACTTGGCCCCAATCTTAAGATATCTTGTCAGCCTTAGTCATGTGTCCTTGCATCTGTAGATTTGCATGAAACGTTGAGGAAGCTGCTAGCGCATGTGTCCCGCATGTCATCCTCTATGAATAATAAAAGTTTCCTTTCTTGGAGTTATTTTTGACCGCTAATTTCTGGCTACTTCTTTTTCTTTTGATCCCCTGCCGCCTTGGAAACGTTGAGTAAGCTACTGACACAAGGGGCCCGCATGTCATCCTTTATGTACAATCAACTTGCAAGATCTTGGAGCGAAAGAGCTTGTATAAGTGGGACCCATATGTCATCCTCTATGTACAATAAAAGTTTCTTTTCTTGGATTATTTTTTGCTCCTGATATTTGGTCACTTTCCTTTTTTTTCGATCTCATGCCGCCTCTGAAACGTTGAGTAAGGTGCTGGCTGATGGGACCCGCATGTCATCCTCTATATACAATAAATTTTCTTTTCTTAGATTTTTTAACCCCCTGATTTTTGGTCACTTGCCTTTTTCTTTCGATCATATGCCGCCTTTGAAATTGAGGTCGCTGGTGGCTCATGGGTCCCACATGTCAGCATCTATGAATAATAAACCATTCGTTTGTTGGATTTATTTTTTACCCCTAATTTTTGGCTATTTGCCTTTTTCTTTTGATCCCCTGCCCCCTTTGAAACGCTGCTGGCAGGTTGGTCCCACATGTCATCCTCTATGAAGAATAAAAGTTTCCTTTTTTGGATTTATTTTTGACCCCTAATTTCTGGCTATTTGCCTTTTTCTTCTGACCCTACCGACTTCGAAATGATGAGGATGCTGCTGGCAGATCGGTCCCACATGTCAGTCTCTATGAACTATAAATGTTTCCTTTTTAGGATTTATTTTTTACCCCTATTTTCGGGCTACTTGCCTTTTTCTTTGAAACGTTGAGGACGCTATTGTCTCATGGGTCCCACATGGCATCCTCTCTGAACGATAAACTTTCATTTCTTGTTAACGACGGGTTTATCAGTATTATTTTTGCAGACTAATACAAGCTCTTTCGCTCCAAGATCTTGCAAGTTGATAGATTAAATCATGGAATTATCAGGATATGTTTTAAATTTCAAATCCACTTTATGAATTTTTAAAAATACCGTTATCCATGTGGGTATGGAGCGATCAAGGATTTTCATATTGGGCATGAGCAGTTTCAAAAATTGGAACCCAATAATTCAAAATAAATAAAAAGAACTCTTATGTAGAATCTCCGTGTTTTTTTTGCCAATCATAGGATCTGTGTTTCATTAGAAAAGGGCCGCAATTGCATGAGCAGAAAGGCCCATTTGTAGTTATTGAGCTTCGACAGCCGGAGCAAGTAGACCGCAATTACCATGTAGATGTTCGTTGGCAACCCAAAAGTGAAATATTGGGCCCAACAGGGGAAGGTTGAACAGTACTTTTTCTATTGGGAAGGTGGTACATGGGGTTATCCTGACAAAAAAATGGAACATGAGTTACTGAAGGTTGCCCATTTGTGCCTAATATGTTTGTGAGCAGGAGCTTTACCTTCCGCCTCCGCCGCTCCGCTTCCGCCTCCGCCGCCATGGTCGAGCTAGCGGTACGGCGTTGTCTCGAGCTCGGGTAGCGTAGCGTCCGCGCGCGCTCCAAATTAAGGTACCTATTAAGCGGAGATACGTACCGGCGACGAGCACATCGGCCTCACGACGGCACCTACGATAGGCTCGGCTGGCCTTGGGGCATTTACCACTAGCCTCTTCCATGCTCAAGTTTTAGAAATGTTTCTGGCTCTATTCAACAGTGGATCAAATTTGTCAACATGACCATTTTTATGTAGTAGCAACGAGTTTTTTTTTCTGTCAAAACTCTTTAGGTTCTGCAATATAACGACTAATCGGTACTACTTTATACAAAATGATTACATATCCTTATTTTGGAAGCAAGCAATCACACACTTATAGTTTGCTAGTCAGCTGCATGTAACGTTAAAAATCGGCAATTATAATGAATAAACCTGTAATTTTCACTTGAAATGCATTAAGGAGCATCAAATTTGACAAATCAAACCATGTCTTACTGAAAATTGACATGTCTTTCTCATACAGAAATGTAAAATTATCCATGCATGTGCGTTTATACAGGTTAAGTTTTGCACGTATTATTTTTTGTAACTTTTCTGACTACCTTCAAAGCTCCAATCCTTCTGCATCATCTTTGTTGTACCACTGATGCAAGTGAATGCGATCTGCTCACCAGACGCGACTTCGTGTCCGATATGTGTACTATGCCTTCTCCATCTAGTGCTAGTTACGCCTCTGTGCTAATTAATTCTATTCCAGTGCCTACATCCAGCACAAACCTCTGTCATTGCAGCTGTGACTCACCTCGACCATTGGAGCCCAATCACAAGAGCGAGCTCAGTCTCAACCAGAGAGGCATGTGTCTCATGGTTAGCTATCTACAACTTGCTGTATTACTAAAACCGTGCCTATCATAGAGATCACCTCGCTGGTGTAGCAATGGCTGCAAGTAGCTGCTAGCATGAGCGAAGCGGATAAGGAAGAAAAGATTTAAAAAATGGGATGGGGCCAGCAAGCAGGAAAGCTATCTATAGCTTTATGGATGTTTCTGGAATTGGGTAGAAAATAGTAGATGACACTGTAGCAGCGAATCCCAGAGACCAAGGCCGTTGGATGATGTCTAATGAACGGCAGAACTGTGTTCAAGAAAAAAACGGCAGAACAAAATAGGCGAAATTAGCTTGAATTTTGATGATAAATCTTGGGCATTTCCCCTCGAACATGATGTACTGCTACTAATGTACTCAACTTTGGGTAGTCTCTGGACTAGTCTCCCTCGTCCACCACTTATTATTATACTACTGTAGAAAGTTGAGGGGAGTCCCTAGTCCCGAGCACTTCACCCACTTCCCCTGGCCTCATCCCAGAGATCTCACACCAACCACCTCACCGTCGACTAGCCGCCAGTCTACACCCCTCCAAAGAATCCCCAATGGCGGCGACGCCCCTACTAGAGCGCTCCTCACGCGAGCGCATCATCGAGTCTGGCCCACATGTCTTCCGTGCCTGCCGTGTGTCGGCAAGCATGACCGACTTCTCCGTCGGCGAGCCACCGGCCGTGGGCGAGGGCGAGGCGTCCCCGTACACTATGACAGTGCACATTTTCTTCTCGAGGACGTACGAGCTTAGGGGGATGGCCGGGCCCCTCCCTGCCCCACTGGATGAGGACGATATCACCACTACACCCTGCGAAGAGGTGGTGCTGGATCTTGGCTTGCCTCCGAGGGAGCTGCGTAGTGGGGGCTATGTCGTGCGAACTATGCGCGAGATTCTTGCCCGTGTATGGCTGCTCAAGAACCTGAACCTCACGGAGGAGGAGTGGGACATCATCATGCCTTACGATGTTATGCACCCGATGTGGCAGCAGGCGTGTCGTCGGGTCGGTGGCCTCCACTTCGACCTCACCCTTAGGGTGGACCACCGGCTCATCGTCAACTTGCCGGCGCTGCAAGACAATTGGGTCCTAGTTGCGCCGGAGGACGGCCACTGCAGCATATGCATGCTGGGGCTGTCGCGGCGCACAACGGTGCGTCTCCGGGGATGCAAACACTCGTTCCATAGGAAGTGCATCTTCTCCTGGTTTGTAACGAACGCCAGCTGCCCTATCTGCCGCGATAAAGTGCTGACCCATGTTATTTTCGATTTGTAGCATAGTATGAATAAAAACCCTGTATGATGGGGATGCCATGCCAACTTGAATCCTATGTCAAGAGAAATTCTATTTGATTGTGATTATAATATATTTTGCATTAGTTTGATCTATTATCATTCTATTTTCCTATGGGATATGACCCTATGAATCAAACAGACTGGGATTACGTCCACACAATTAAGTTTGACCAACTTTTAGTAGGACACCAAACATAAATAATTAGTCATCATGGGATTACAATCCAACAGATAATTGTCTTCAGGACTCATACATTTTCCAAATAGAAAAATCAAAACAAATCATGGTTCTTCATCTCACAGCATGATACAGAGACAAGAGTCTAATCATCATCATCATCATCATCACCTCCGTCTTCATTCTGATATTCGTGCATGGTCTCATCCTGCTCGTCGTGTCCATTCTCATCCTGAGATTCACCAGGTAGCTTCAGTTTAGTCATCTCTTTGTCGACTATACTAACCTCAACAGTGAAATCTACTTCTCCATCATGTGCAGGGATACCTGTATCCAACGAGGTTTCATCAATGTCAGCAACTTTAGTTTGCCTAGAACCAGCGAAATCATCTTGCTGGGCACCAATTATTGGATCCGCATTCTCGTCCAAATCATATATGTTCCTTGCCACAAACTTTTGCACATACTGCCATCCTTTTCTAGATCTGTCTTCCAAGAAAAGTACCTTGGCCGCTTGAGGTACCAAAATATAAGGATCATCCTTGTACCACTGAGCAGTAGTATTGACTGATATGAAATACCCATCATTTCTGACACCTTTGCCCTTGTTTGGATCTTGGTTGTACCAGTAACACTTAAATAGAACCACAGATCAGACAATAACCTTATCACTATAGAACAACTGAATAACCTCTTCTATGTGACCATAATGGTCAAATGACTCTGATCTCTTCTTTCTGGTTGTCAAGTGATCTCCACTGGTTGTGATGCCACTATTTCGTGTCTTCAAATGTTGTTCACGCTCATAGGAGCCGTAATGGACACCATTGGCATTGCAAGCTGCAGCTACCAACACCCTCTTATCTGGACCACGTGATAGGACAAGGAGATCAGCACTAACAGCGCCTGGATTCTCCGCATGGAGTTTCGAGATCTACGATTACAAAATAGACAAGAGGTCATCTCATGTGAAAACACATAGACAAGTCAGAGTGCAATTGAACATCTTACATGTTTCTCAAACCAGTCCTGAAACCCACCCCCACGTGCCGATAGCTTTCCATTCGTTTCCATGTACAACCTGCAAAACATAGCCAAGTCAGCTGAATATATTTCATTTTGATACAATCTATTATATAATTAAAACAACAAACAATCAGTGGTGGAGATTAAACTTTACACAACCAATGGACCAGATTAGGCACACGTCTTATACCTACGCCACAGGAAAATACCGAGACGTCCACAACAAGGTTTCCTAGCCCACGAAATAGCCGATCGGATCTGCACGGCCGATTGAAACTGCACCTAACTATCCGGCCGATTGAAACTTAACCTCATGCATGAAAGAATCACCAACATGGCCAAGTCGCTCCAAGCATGCAAGGAGTTGTGATGCATCAACATCTACGTTCGGCTGCATCAACGGAGAAAAGGCGGATCAGTCAGGTATGCACGTTCACGTATTAATTATTTGATTGATCCGTGCACGATCCACTACTACTCGATCATATTTCCAAGTCGATTTAACATGCGTCTTTTATACACAAGCAGATCTGTGAGATTAGATTTTTCTTTCAAATCAGAGCGCATCAATTCTTACGAGTAATGATCAGGCAGTTTTGTATTGCACTCGCCGATGCCGTGATCCGATCGATCATTAAAGATCAATCCCGTTCATATTCGGCTGTTGATGCAAATATGATGCAGTCGATCATTGGACAGCCCTAATGGTTGAAAGCTCGCCACTTTTCCGTCAAAATCGTAGCATGCCGTACTTCGGCGGCCTTGCTCCACCACATCCAGGAAGCTGGAATCGAGCCGTGGATATTCAGTGACTCAGCCCTAATGGTAATGACACCCAAAAGTTTCGTTTGCACCGGTGGGCCCGGAGCATATAGCTCCCGATCTCTTTTCTTAAATTTCAGGAATTGGTTCATCCGGCGAGCAAGTTTGTGTTGTTGGTGAAGTTGGAGCTCGATGACTCCAAGTATGGCCTCAGCAGGTCGAGCACTGATAACCATGCTCTCAAACCACACTCGGACGTGCTTGCGGGTCAACCATGGGTATCCTTGCATCAAGCGGATCCGATGATTTGCAGTCTGATATGTATGGAGAAAGTCGATGTACAGGTGAACCTCGATCCATTGGCTGCTGTGAGTTGTGGTACGTCTGACCTGGATGCACACACCTGTCTTATATGGATTCCAATATCCTGGAGAATGAGGCACGAAGCAGTCTTGGCATATCCAATTTTATTTGGTATTAACTGGTGATGTAGACGTACATACACAATGACATTCTTAAAGTGGAAGAGAGAGTGATAAGCTGGCCCGGGACACATGGATGGTTACATTGTTTTTGATCTTCGGTCAAGTGCTACAATATCTCACTATAAAGTGAAATTGGTACGTACATGGTCAAATTGTGGTGCATGTTTGTATCGTTCTCGCTGTTGGTGGCTTTGTTAATTCAAAGTTGGGCACTTGAGTACCTTTTATTTAAAAAAAATTGTGGTGCATGTTTGTCGGAATATTTGAAAAGAACACGCACACTTTTTCCTTTGGATTTTTCTCTCTCGGATGAATATGATCATTGCGCAAGCAAATTTGTAAGAAAAAAGTTGATAGAGCGCGTTTTTTATTAGACTCAAAAGTTTACATTGAGAAGCAATTACTTATTATTTATTTCTACGATTTTCTGCCTTGTGATGCTCCTATGGTGCAGTAAATTGTGTGAAAATTTGCTCCGTGAATTTGGTAAGTGTAAATGAACAGTTCTTATTATACATTCTACATGGTCTTTAATTTAATATCACACCACTAATGAATATTCGCCTGCCTGCAAAGGGCTGAGTGATCATAATATTGCTGCTACTTCTGCTTGCCCTTCATGCTAGAAAAAAAAATGACTAAATCTTACTGCCGCAACTTGGCCTGTATTTATATATTTCACCACTTCTTCAGTTTTGCAGGTGCGAGATCCTTTCACGTAATGGTTGTAGAGTACATGACAATAGAAATTGAGTAAACTCTTTTCGGAAGATGTCAGATAACTTTTACTTCCTGCTTTTTTGGTACTTAAAGCAGTAGGTCAGCAGTTCGTAGATTTTTAGCTCAACAATGATGTTAGGTCAATTTTCTATTAAAAGGAGAAAAAAATTACAGTCAAAGGACAAGAGTCCTAAAGCAAAATTACAAGAGAAACTCTATACAAACCAAAAGCTTTGATTTGTATGTAACCTTGAACCTTTGATCGAAGCTTTCTGAAATATACTTTTGTTCTACCAAAGGAGGATCTATCTTATCAAAGATATAGCCCTTTCCCTATTTCCAAAAGTTCCAAATAATTTGAATAGAGACTTCCCGGAAAATAGGTCCAAGTGAAGCCAGCTTTAGCTACATGAGATGGTGCCGATGTCCAAGGGACGTCAACAGCTCTCCAGCATCGTTAAAAAATACCACTCAAAAAAAAAAAATGAGAGCAACCTTTCAAGATATTGTCCTGAAAAAGTACACAATTAATGTCAAGGGACCACTTGCGACAAACATAAATATTTGTAAAACTTCAATATGCAGTAAACACATATGGTCGCCATATGCAGATATAATGTTTGTTCCATGCTATTTCATTGAGAAGTACTGTCATTCTCATCTCCAAAATGGACTTTGCAATTGCTGAAGCTCATGAAAGGCTGACACCGAAAGCGGTAGTTTGAAATATAGATGAATGGCCTGTTAGATGAGCCAACTGCACATATTGATCATGCGCATACGAGTAAGCATAGGAAAATATAAGCACATGCTACATATTATTTCAAAGACCCTTCCAAAACAAGATCGATTCACCATACTGCTCAATATTCCTAATCTATGATGCTTTTGCAAGTGCGAAATATCCTAAGATTAAATGTCTGTTTTTAAATAGTACCTTCATTAAAAAATATTAATATATATCATACAAAAATACCCACAAAACAAAAAGTATGTGTGTCAATGCATACACGTTCGGTGAGCAAGAAAATCATAATCGATGATCATTCAGGGATGGATGCGGAAATACAAAAGCCCACATAAATGGTTTTCTCGATTTATTCATCTACTTATGTTACCATTTGTGTCAAAGTGATCTCACATATATTGGTCTTATGCCATATAATTCATGCAAACAATATGCAAGGATCATAATCCGTAGGATCTTTGGTTTATGCGTCAAGCTGGTACATCACGGATTTTTCGTGTGTTACTTGACATGGAAAAATCATTACACAAAAATTAGAAAAAATTGATTGATGGTGTGGTGGGAATGATACAAGGTCCATAAATTAGTTACTAAAACTTAAAAAAAATATGAGTGCTAGCCGCGCTATTGCGCGGGTCACCCCGCTAGTTTCATAGTATATGCGAGGAACTGAGGATTTCGTGTGCATAGTACTCACTTAACATATTCATCAGCCTCTGCAGCAATATTCAGCACATACCAAGACAGCTGTTCAAATTCAGAATGCTCTAATGTTTTTTCAGTCCTCTTTCCTATTAGCTCAACACCATGATTAAAAACAGATCCTCCAACTTCCAAAATTCTGCGACCCCGGTTGAATCTGGTCTCAATATCAGGAATATATCTTGATGCAAATGTATAGGCTTCAGCAGCAATATACACCACTGCAATGCAAGCCTCCGGCCTAGCTTTGTTCCTAACTGTATTCTTGAAAGTGCACAGTCGACGTTCTATAGGGTACATCCATCCATACTGTACCGGACCTCTTAAAAGTGCCTCATCGGGTAGATGAACAGCCAAATGCACCATCACATCAAAGAACGCTCGTAGGATATATCAGCTCCGGCTTGCACAGGATTACTCGCTATGTCTACCTTAAGACGTTTTACAACAACTCGCTTAGAGTTTTACTACATATTTCCCTAAAGAACCTTCCCAACTCGCAATCACGTTGTACATATTTGGCTTCACTAAATCTTTAATGCCAATAGCTAAAAGCCTTTGCAGCAGGATGTGACAATCGTGAGTTTTCAACCCTTGGAGCTTGTTTCCTTCAAGCATTGAGACAATTTGCAATGTTGGAAGCAAATCCGAACGGGAACATCACACCTCGGAGGTACTCACAAAATAATCTCCTTTTAGGCATCGACAATGTGAATTCCGCGCCTCGAAATTTATAATGTTTTTCCTTGCCTTTGTTCACTTTGTCATTACGATCCAGTTGCAAGTGCTTGTTAACATTCAATGTTGCACAATCAATCCTAGCATTTGAGCTATCTTTTGTCTTGGATGGAATGTTGAGTAATGTGCCGACAATGCTGTCACATATATTTTTCTCCATGTGCATGATATCAATATTATGCCGAAGCTTCTTACCAGCCCAATACGGCAAGTCCCAAAGAGTGGCCCTGCGCTTATAAAATATTCTCGGTCTATCATTTTCCATTTCCTTCCTCTTGGTACATGCTGCTATTTCACCTCCCATCTTCCTTTTGGTAGCTCGCTAGACTCGGTTCATTTCCTCTCTTCTTCCTTTTTCTACCTCGCTACTATCGCTGCTGCATCTTCTGTATTCTTCTCTGCTGTACCTGCTGTGGCGGCTGGTGGTTTTCTTGGTTTAACATTTCTGACCGCTTCTAGGTGCGCCTCCAGCTCGTGACTCGTAAAGTGCTGCGGTTCAGTCTTTGCACAGGCCTGATCACCAATAAATTGCAATTTTTACTATTTTTTCGGAAACTGTGACCTAATGGAAGGAAACGACGATGGCCCATATAGCATATCTTGTTTATTATCCTCACTTCCAGCTGATCTGTATCACAGTGAACACATGCATTATAACCTGATGTTACTCGCTCGACATAGTGCCCAAAGCTGGATAATCATGGGTGCAATACGATACATCAGCACGTAATAGAAAATTTTGTTCTTTAGGTTGACACACATCCCG